>NC_136910.1:56834045-56857789 GCF_949606895.1 Notothenia rossii
GTGTGATGTGTGAAGTGGAATTGTGTGTGTGTGTGTGTGTGTGTGTGTGTGTGTGTGTGTGTGTGTGTGTGTGTGTGCCACAGCGTTTGTGTGTAAATGAGTTATTTTCAAGCGGTTGTACGTGCAGCAGAAGCTTCTCAACCTCTACATCTCAGCGCAGCTCAGCAGGACGGAGAGTTAAATTGGTGAATACGGGCCTTAAGCTCTTGGTAGTGTGTGTGTGTGTGTGTGTGTGTGTGTGTGTGTGTGTGTGTGTGTGTGTGTGTGTGTTCATGTGTACATATCCATGTTTGTACACTCGTGTTTTGAGAGCCCAGAAGGAAGAAGTGGCAGTTACAAGACGAGCACATAAGAGATCGTGGACTCCTGCCTGATGCATAGTCTCTCCAACAGAGTGTGTCTGACTGCTTTGTTTGAGCATGTGCAGACCACCTGCCCATCCTGTGGACTAAAGTCATGCTCTTCACTAGATAGACATAAAAGACAATAAGAAAAGTGTTTAGTGTGTTTTGATCTCTTGTCAAAACCGTTGTGACTCACTCTTTTTGCTCCATTTTGGTCTCCACCCACTCCAAATGGAAATATCTCGCTCCACGTGCCCTTCCCTGCAGACTAAAGTCATGCTCTACACTAGAAAGAGAGGAAAGCCAATGCAGGAAAGTGTTAGTGTGTTTTTAAAACTTGCAGTAACTCATGTACTTGACTCATTGTTGGTCTCCATCCACTCCACATTTTAATATCTGGCTCTTTAGCTGCTAAATGCTCCATTACGCTTCTCAAACTGTGTCTGAATGCTTGTTGCTGCTAAGTGGTTTGTGGGTAAATGAGTTATTTCAAGCGGTTGTACGTGCAGCAGAAGCTTCTCAACCTCTACACCTCAGCAGGACGCAGAGTTAAGTTGGTGAATACAGGCCTTAAGCTCTTAGTAATGTGTGTGTGTGTGTGTGTGTGCGCGCGCGCGTGTGCGTGTGCGTGTGCGTGTGCGTGTTCATGTGTACATATCCATGTTTGTGCACTCGTGTTTTGAGCGCCTAGAAGGAAGAAGTGGCAGTTACAACACGAGCACATAAGAGATCTTGGACTCCTGCCTGATGCATATCTGTCCAACAGAAACAGAGTGTGTGTCCGACTGCTTTGTTCGAGGCGTATAGTGGAAACTGGCAGCAGTCGTATACAAATCCAAAACAAGCAAGCAAACAAACTGAAAGCTAACACTTTCCGAAAGTTTGGGATAAATTAGGCCAGCGTCTCATGCCACCTCAGAGCCTGGTAGAAGCAGCTTATGTGTGTCATGAATTACTAAGTGGTCATATTTGGGGCTTCTCGCAGCCATCACACAGCTGAGGCTTAACATCCTGAGATTTGCCCTCAAGTGTCCAGGACAGCCATCTGAGCTCTGAGAGCAGCCTGGTGTCTGGGAAATGTCGCCTAAAACATGTTGTCTTTTTTGAGAGTGATCTATAGTGCTTGTGTCCTAAATGTGACTCATAATTTGGTTTTATAATAATAGCCAGTGGTGCAAAGTGTATTTGTACTCCACTACCTTTCAGAGTCCATTATTGTTCACTTCTTTTATGCGACAGCTGAATCTACTGGTGGCTTTTCACATTAACATTTCACGTTTAAATCGTATGGCGAGCTTATAACACACAATGTGTTGTTAGAGATTAAACTAGTACCGTGCGACCTCTCCGACTGAAAGCTTTCTCCACCACTCATCACATTTCAGAGGACATTGAGTGTCATAACAACGATTGGAGGCTGAAAGATAAAAAATGTTTTAGTATTTGACAAAAAAGGCAATAGATGAGTAACAGTTACGTCACTTCCGGGTGAAAATTAAAGCCCCGCCCACTTTTGGGGGGAAAAAACGCTGTCATTTACAAATTCAGAAGTTTTTGCCAATTCGATCAGAATTTTTTGAAAACCGTGGATTTTTGGATCTTCAAAGAACCCGATTACGATGGCCAGTCAGGCAAACAATTACATTCAATCATTAGAAATCGACAATCTGTCTCGATATATGGTTAAATTAAATTAATTTGTATTGACCGCCATTCAAATAACAGCGTTATTTTCCCCCAAAAGTGGGCGGAGCCATACTTTTTGCCCGGAAGTGACGCATTTGTTACTCTCATGTATATGAAGTGAGGTGTAATTTCCTTTCTAACCATTTGAAATGTATCTTGGATCCGTGGATTAAAAAGTACAATACCTGCCTGAATTGTAGGGAAGAAGTACAATCACATTAAAGTAGTGGTACCATTTGATGCATTATTATGAAAATACTTTACAATTAACTACAAATCATTTTTTAAAACCTGTTGAAAAAAAACACAGAATCATATGTGGTAAAATACTTTTATAGAGCAGTAATCCATATCTGAAATAAATCATCCAAGCAGAACTCATCTTACTCATTTTCTCAATTTATATATTCCTTTTTATGTATATATATCATTTGTATGTGTGTGTGTGTGTGCGTGTGTGTAGACGTGTTGCATCAATTACAGTATATTAAAAGATTGAAATACAGGTCATAATAATTCTTTTGAAATGTCTCTGGATATAAAAGCTGGTGTTCTGACCCTCATTAGTCCATAATGAAGATGAATCCCTTCTGTATTTTTCTCTCTCTGCCTATAAACTCTATACATTTATAAATATCCTCCCTCCTCTGCTCTGTATTGCCTCTTGTACGGTGCCCCCTGCCCCGTCCCACCCCCTATATGTATCTCCTAATTGCTTCATAACTGTGAGTCATGTTGTGCACTGAACTTTTGCTTTTATTTGACTTCAGCACTTTTACTTCCCTGCGCCAGAATCTGACCTGGAAGTGCTGAAGAGGCATTTTTTCAAAGCAGCAACAACACGTTTGCCCCAGTCAAACCATTCTCATCGACTCCAGCGGTAAAATCTCTCCTCCCACAGTTGGCATTTTAATTCAGTCCGCTCGTTTTGTTCATAGTTCATCTTCTGTGGGTTGTTTTTTTTTAGTACGCAGTGCATTACGGTATCAAAATGTCTCTCGCACTCAGAGGAACCAGAAACATTTCTTCCGGTTCTTCTTGGTGGTGGTGGCGGGGGGTCTTTCCGCCTGAGGGGAGTCCAGTTGTTGTGGAGTGGAGGGTTGGGGAGTGGGGGTCTGTGGGGAGCCTTCGGGGGGGTCGCCCACCTTCCACGTGCGGACCACCTGGCCCTCCTGCAGACGGAAGTCATGCTCTACACTGAAAAAAGAGAAGAGACACAATAAAAATCAAGAGTTAGTAGCTGTTCTCACTCGTGACTCGTGCCATGTATCTGTGATCCTCTCCAGAATGGAAGTAGTCATCACATACAGAGCATCAACTAGTTCCTGAACAGTGTCCTTCACATGCTGATATCCAAGAGAGGGAGTTACCCAGTCACTAGATGGAGGAATACCGGTTCTTTTCGGTAATCATAAATCCTGTCATGTTCAAAATACTGATTTCTTTTTTCTTTTTTCTGAACATCTTAAAATTCTGACTTTTTCCTCAAAATTCTGACTTTTTCTCAATCTCAAAATTCTGTCTTTTTTCTCAAAATCTCAAAATTATGTATTTTTTCTCAAAATTATGTATTTTTTCTCAAAATCTCAAAATCCTGACTTTTTACTCAAACTCTCAAAATCCTGACTTTTTACTCAAACTCTCAAAATCCTGACTTTTTACTCAAACTCTCAAAATCTTGACTTTTTATCAAGATCTCAAAATTATGTATTTTTTCTCAAGATCTCAAAATTATTTATTTCTTCTCAAAATTATGTATTTTTTCTCAAAATTATGTATTTTTTCTCAAAATTATGTATTTTTTCTCAAAATTATGAATTTTTTCTCAAAATCCGGACTTTTTCTCAAAATTCTAAAAGATCCTCTCCAGAATGGAAGTAGTCATCACATACAGAGCATCAACTAGTTCCTGAACAGTGTCCTTCACATGCTGATATCCAAGAGAGGGAGTTCCTCAGTCACAAGATGGAGGAATAGAAAGCAGTATTCAATGTTTACTTCAGATTAGCTCCACGTCAGAAATGATCATGCTTGTCATATGTCTCTCTCCATAGAGGCTGAATCATCATGTTAATCACATAGCTATCATATGCCTCAAACAGTCCTGATGCTCTGCTAGGTAATCACACATCATGTCATGTTCTCAGCTACAGTTGATACCTTTGTGATCATGGTACTCTGATGTTGGAAGAGGACATGCAGGATTTTCCCAACAGTGTTTTTTTTACTTCTAATAACTGATGTGTTGAACCTTTTCTGCTCAATGTTTGGTCTCCTCCGCATACATATACCTGCCCTTCCTGCAGATAATAGGAAATGCAGGAAAGTGTAGTTTTTAAACTTTCGACTGACTCTTAATGCTCCATGTTTGGTCTCCACCCACTCGAAATGTAACTATCTTGCTCTTTGGTTCCTAAGTGCTCCTCTAAATTCTCATTAACTTTGTCTGTCTGCTGTTTACTGCTAAGTAGGCAGGGTGCAGTGGGTTCGAGCAGCTTTTTCACTGAAAACAGCAGCCAGAAAACAAGCTTCGTCATAACGCTCCCTAAAGCCGAGGAGAGCTTCAGATCCGAGTGATAACACTCCGTAGACTCTTCCCCACGAGTGGCGGCTTTCATATTGTCACATTGTTTCCACATTGTTAATACAAAGAAATCAATTAGCGCCACTTGCAGAAATAAAGAGAATTGAAGAGTGTGAACAGAAGAAAGTGTGTGAAGCACCGAAAGAGACTCCCGCATCTCTGCAGTCAAACACACACCGAACGAAAAGTCAGAAAGCTGCATCGTCAGTCACGTGACAGCTCAGAGCTGAACGAGAGGCGAACTCTGAAGCACTCTGCAGAGGCTATAGGTAAATGTAAGCAATACATCTGCAGTGAAAAAGAACAATATTTGCTCGGTGAATTACTTTTGTCAGCAGTTACATGTTGGAAAGAACATGTAACCCCTCGAGAACTGATTCCTTTCCCCCCTTTTCTTTTCATTTATTAATTTTTTCTTTGCTGCTATTCTTGCTTATTATGCAGTGGCCTAGTTAGCTGGTGTTTCTCATCACATCAGCACAGATGCTGGAAATACAGAGGACTCCCTCGGTTGAGGAAGAGAGGAGGACTTGAACAATAAGGGCTCTCACCACATTCATATCCATCTGGCTTTTCTTCTTTTTTTTTTACGTAGCTCCCACTCCCACAACCTCTTCATAGTGAAAGGCCCACTGGTGATCGAATGCGATGAATACACTAGGAAGGAAAAAGTGATTTCTAACTTGCATATCTAATTTGAAAACTAGTTGAACATAACGTTTTGACATTTGTATGTGTTTTTATAGTTATTGTGCTTTTTCAATTGTTATTATTTACTCCTATTGTGTTATTCTATATTGTATGTGTTCCCGGTACAGCACTTTGGTCAACTGAGGTTGTTTTGAATGTGTTATATAAATAATAGGATGGTCCTTAGTACCATGTACATTTTCAAATTAATTTATTTTAAGCTCCAACCACCAGAATTTGTTATGATAGTCAAGAAAACTCTCGTGGTGAATTGTATTCAAATTCCAACCACATGTACCCCTCCCTCATCAACCTTGAAGTTTAACCTCAGTAGGGTGGTTCTTAAAATTGAAAGCGGGAAAGTCTAAGCTCCAACCCTCAGAGTTCATTCTATTAGTCAAGAAAACTCTCCTGGTGAATGTTTTCCTCAATCTAACAACATTTACCCCCCCCCATCGACCTGGGCTGCCACACCAGCAGCCACGGTGCTACAACTGAGGCTACACTTCCAGGTTGATGAGGGTACTGTACTTCCTCTAAGAAGAAAGGACAGTAGAAGACTAGCTCTGTGGCTTCAGGCTCGATCGCCATTCAAATTACAGCGTTGGTTTCCCCCCAAAAGTGGGCGGGGCCGTAAAGTGACGTAGATGTTACTCTCATCTAGGGACATTAATCGCCTACTATTATATTTAACCATATATCGAGCGTGATAATGTAATTGTTTGCCTGTCTGGCTATCGTAATCGGGCTCTTTGAATATCCAAAAATCAACGGTTTTCTTAAATTTCTGATCGGATTGGCAAAAACTTCAGAATTTGTATTGACCGCCATTCAAATGACAGCTTTGTTTTCCCCCAAAAGTGGGCGGAGCCATACTTTTTGCCCGGAAGTGAAAACAGTCACCAGGAGGAGAGTTTTCGTGACTAATAGAATGAATTCTGGGGGTTGGAACTAAGACTTTCTCGCTTTAATTTTTAAGGACCACCCTAATAAATAAATAAAGATTGAGATGTGACCGACTCTTTTTGCTCCATTTTTGGTTTCTACCCACTCCAAATGTTAATGTCTAGCTCTACCTGCCCTTTCCTGCAGACTTAAAGTGGACCTATCATGCTATATTTGAAACATATATTGTAGGGCCATACCTAAATAAAACATGTCTGTGAAGTCTTTTTTTCAAAATACCAAAGAGATCACCCATTATAGCCACGCCTCATACTGTTCAAACCCCTCTTTGAAGCCATGTTAGAGAAACGCGGATTTTGGGTCCTTTGCTTGAAAAAAAAGAAAAGAAGAGGAGGCGGAGCTAATGCCTGATCAGAATTCTACCGGAGATAAAGTTAAATTCTGCTGTGATAAAACGCCATCCTGTTCTAAACCACATCAAGGATTATTTCTGAAACGGTATGGAGCTCAAATGCTTTTTCTCTTGCGGGTTTATCACAAGGTGAGTTATTTCCTGCTTTTTAAACACATGTGCTCTCCAGTACAGGTTAGCTCTGAGTGTTAGCGAGGCTTGCTAATGTAAACAAAGATGAGATAACGTCCAAAACACGTCAGGCATTGTTTCTGATAGCAACTCTCTGTGGGTCCGCCACCGATTGGACGTCAGATCGGATGGAATCTGTATCCGCTCGTTGTACCCCCGTTTTTAAAAGATTTGGGTACGGAGGAAAAGAGAAAGGGTTTTATTTTCTGACGCTGCGTGAGTTCCCATCACAAAGTGCATTTTGATGATAGGTCCCCTTTAAGTCATGCTCTACACTAGAAAGAGAAAAGAGACGATGCATTAAAGTGTTTTCAAAACTGAGGAGGACTCTCACTTTCACATCCATCTGACTTTTTTTACGTAGCCCCCACTCCCTCAACCACTTCACTGTGAAATGCCCACTGGTGATCTAACGCACTGAATAAACAAATGAAACCCCAGACAGGAGCACCGCGTAGGCACCGGGTGCGGGACGGAGTAAACAGTCAAACAGTGAGTGGGCACAAAGAGCGGTGGAGAGGATTTCTTTCCTCCGCAATATTTACAGCAGGTAGGCAAAATAAAGCCACTTCAGATTCAAACAAACCCACGAAGCTGAAAGGAGGCGCGAGGGTAGGGAGTTCTTGCAATGAACTGGTCAAAGGGGGGTCCTTCTGAGTCTTTCATCCTCTTTTGGAAAAGAGGCACACAGCCAACAGAAAACAAATGTCTCCTCAGTCGAGTGCAACGACTCAATCTGAAGAGTCTGCTTTTATACAGTTTCAATGCTTAGTCATGAGATAACTGACCCATGATCAGATCAATGGTCTCCATCTGTGTGGTCACATGGCACCTGGTGACTGGTCATCTACCCTACGGGATGAGATCTCAACTGATCTAGTATCTTATGACTTTTAAGGCTTACAGAAATGTATTATTTATACAATATCATGAAAGTCAATTCTTTGGACCATCGTAACGTTTAATATTAGTAATAATGGAAAAGAGAACAATGGTTGCTCCCGCTTTGCAGCAGCGTAGCACAGTGACATAGTTTTCAATATAGCAATAGCATGTATATATGTGTTGTTTGCAGAGGTGGAAAGAGTGGAGTACAAATACTTCGTTACTGTACTTAAGTACATTTTTCTGGTATCAGTACTTCACTCCAATACTTATTTTCTGATGACTTTTTACTTTTACTTCTTGCATGTTGAACACAAATACCTGTACTTTCTACTTCTTACATGTTGAACTCAAATACCTGTACTTTCTACTTCTTACATGTTGAACACAAATACCTGTACTTTCTACTTCTTACATGTTGAACACAAATACCTGTACTTTCTACTTCTTACATGTTGAACACAAATACCTGTACTTTCTACTTCTTACATGTTGAACACAAATAACTGTACTTTCTACTTCTTACATGTTGAACTCAAATAACTGTACTTTCTACTTCTTACATTTTGAACCCAAATACCTGTACTTTCTACTTCTTACATGTTGAACACAAATACCTGAACTTTCTACTTCTTACATGTTGAACACAAATACCTGTACTTTGTACTTCTTACATGTTGAACACAAATACCTGTACTTTCTACTTCTTACATGTTGAACTCAAATACCTGTACGTTCTACTTCTTACATGTTGAACACAAATACCTGTACTTTCTACTTCTTACATGTTGAACACAAATACCTGTACTTTCTACTTCTTACATGTTGAACTCAAATACCTGTACTTTCTACTTCTCACATGTTGAACTCAAATACCTGTACTTTCTACTTCTCACATGTTGAACAAAAATACCTGTACTTTCTACTTCTCACATGTTGAACTCAAATACCTGTACTTTTTACTTCTCACATGTTGAACACAAATAACTGTACTTTCTACTTCTTACATGTTGAACACAAATAACTGTACTTTCTACTTCTTACATTTTGAACCCAAATACCTGTACTTTCTACTTCTTACATGTTGAACACAAATACCTGAACTTTCTACTTCTTACATGTTGAACACAAATACCTGAACTTTCTACTTCTTACATGTTGAACTCAAATACCTGTACTTTGTACTTCTTACATGTTGAACACAAATACCTGTACGTTCTACTTCTTACATGTTGAACACAAATACCTGTACTTTCTACTTCTTACATGTTGAACACAAATACCTGTACTTTCTACTTCTTACATGTTGAACACAAATACCTGTACTCTCTACTTCTTACATGTTGAACACAAATACCTGTACTCTCTACTTCTTACATGTTGAACCCAAATACCTGTACTTTCTACTTCTCTCATTTTCCAAACAGGCTGGTTCCTTTAGTCTGAATGTGTGTTTGGTGGCGTGATCATTATTATTTAGAGTCATTGCGTGCCTATTGATTTGAACACGATCCGTGTATCCATCATTTCCTGGTCTTCTCTAAAGAAGAGGGACCAATGGAAACGTTGTCATGTTGCCGTTGTTCAGCATGGAAACATTCATTAGCTAACAATGACATTATTGTTCTATTAATATAAAGGGAGGTCAGGTACTCTTTAAAACAGCTGCTAGTTATGGGTACTTTTTACTGAAGTACATTTCAAAGCCTCTTTACTTTGACTTGACTAAAGAAGTTTAGTCAGTACTTCTACTTTCACCAGAGTATTTTTAAACACGAGTATCTGTACTTCTACTTGAGGAAAGGATGTGTATACTCTTGCCCTTTCTGGTTGTTTAAATAGGGCACTTAATGCTATAGTGGTTTTTAAATCTAGAAAAAGTGTCCCCTACCACTTTTTCTAACTCCATAAATGGAGTCCATTTCTGCCACCCTGAAATTAATAGAGTAAATAAAAAACTCACATCTCCAAGGCCTTCTCATTCTGAGCCACCATACTGTTCAGCTGCCTATAGGACTCCCCAGTGGCTGCTGCTATCTGAGAGCCATCTTTGTGAAAATGAATAGCCTCGGTGCAGCGCTCTGGCTCAGTGGCACTGTGGGAGCTGTCCACCCTCAACCTTAATTATCTGCACACTGCGCGCACAAACTGTGGCAGACAGGAAGCTGTGAAGCCAACACTGAACTACTCCTCACATCGACTCTTTCACCGGCTTCAGGCTGCTCCCATCCCCAGGTGCTGCCTGCGGGCAAACAATAATAGAGGTGGAGAAAGTACTAAGAAGTAAAAGTAGCAACGATGAGTCCTAAAAATACCCACAAGTAAAAGCCCTGAATTCAAAATGTTTCTTCAGTAAAAGTATTGGTATCAGAATGTACAAAAGTCAAAGTATTTGTTATGTCTGTTTACAGAATCATATACTGTATATAGTAGAGCCACTACATACTGATATACACCTGAACATCAGCAGGAGAGGACTCTTTAAAGTAGAGACACTACATACTGATATACACCTGAACATCAGCAGGAGAGGACTCTTTAAAGTAGATACACTACATACTGATATAGACCTGAACATCACCAGGAGAGGACTCTTTAAAGTAGAGACACTACATACTGATATACACCTGAACATCAGCAGGAGAGGACTCTTTAAAGTAGAGACACTACATACTGATATACACCTGAACATCAGCAGGAGAGGACTCTTTAAAGTAGAGACACTACATACTGATATACACCTGAACATCAGCAGGAGAGGACTCTTTAAAGTAGAGACACTACATACTGATATACACCTGAACATCAGCAGGAGAGGACTCTTTAAAGTAGAGACACTACATACTGATATACACCTGAACATCAGCAGGAGAGGACTCTTTAAAGTAGAGACACTACATACTGATATACACCTGAACATCAGCAGGAGAGGACTCTTTAAAGTAGAGACACTACATACTGACATGCACCTGAACATCAGCAGGAGAGGACTCTTTAAAGTAGAGACACTACATACTGATATACACCTGAACATCAGCAGGAGAGGACTCTTTAAAGTAGAGACACTACATACTGATATACACCTGAACATCAGCAGGAGAGGACTCTTTAAAGTAGAGACACTACATACTGACATACACCTGAACATCAGCAGGAGAGGATTCTTTAAAGTAGAGACACTACATACTGATATACACCTGAACATCAGCAGGAGAGGACTCTTTAAAGTAGAGACACTACATACTGATACACACCTGAACATCAGCAGGAGAGGACTCTTTAAAGTAGAGACACTACATACTGATATACACCTGAACATCAGCAGGAGAGGACTCTTTAAAGTAGAGACACTACATACTGATATACACCTGAACATCAGCAGGAGAGGACTCTTTAAAGTAGAGACACTACATACTGATATACACCTGAACATCAGCAGGAGAGGACTTTTTAAAACCATAAACAGTACTCAAGTGTCAAACTGCAGGTCAAACAAGTGAAGCAACAAAAAGAAAATCACATTTCTGACTGCAGGGGACAAGGCTGTGTGGTTTTTATTACAGAGCTTGAAGTACACACACAGCAATTACTGTGAAACTACTGTGAAAACACATTTTCTCAACTCCACCTGCATTGCTGTTATATTGAGCTTGCAGCTGCCGCCTGTACCGTATGAGCTCAGGTCAACACACAATCATTCTCTCCCACACTGTGTGCCTGGATCCTATATTACATCAACTCTGACACCCTCCTTTTCTGAATTATCCACCGTATCATTGGTAATACACACCTGCTGTTATTTTCCACTGGGGGAAAGGAACAAAATACATTAAAGTCAAGTACTGTACTACAGTATGGGTTTGCTGAATTAAAAAGAAGAATAAATGAACCAAAGAAAGTGAAATCCATAAAGCAGATTCAGGCAGTAAGCGTAAAGATTCTTAAAGTCTACAGCTTACAAAGAAATACAATCTGATCCTTTTACATCAAACATTATTTGCACTTTTTAGGTTTTTAGGAACATCGTAATCCTGTTTGTGATCCACATTTTTAACATATGTAACAGTAATCTGATTAAGTCAGTTTTTATGTTACTGTAACGGCCCGTCCACACACAGGCATGAAAAAAATCTTGAAAAATCTTGAAGCTGGGCGTGTCTGAAGCTTGCCGATTTTTTGCGAGCAACGCGACCAACAACCAATCACATGAATCTCCCGCCCCCGACATACAAAGCAATAGCAATGTTTAAACGAAGTAAACTGGATATAAACTCTCCAAACAGGCGAAAACCTATCAGTTTCACCCACTGTCTCTGCCACCTCCCTCCATGCCTGGTTCCTCCGGTTTGTATCCCGGTAAATAGTTCTGGTCGTAAAGAACCGGGTGATTTGCTACCGTAATTTCTCGTTTGGAATATGAGGAAATGAACTGCGGTCTGGCTCTCCCAGCTTGCACGCGGTTTGATTGGCTAGCGCTTGCACTGGCGGGATTTGCATAAACGGGATTTGATTGGCTGATGCCAGCTTCGAAAGCATCGGGAGCATCAAAAGTTGAACATTGCTCAACTTTTGATGGTCACGATGCTTGCAAAGCCATGCTCCGCTCCCAACAATGCAGTTCGGCGAAGATTAAAAATCTTCTACGTCACCCCATTCAAGTGAATGGGCGAAGCTTTGAAAGATTTTTTTCATGCCTGTGTGTGGACGGGCCGTAAGGCAGTGTTGTAGTCAAGTCACCAAGTCACGAGTCCAAGTCACTCTCGAGTCGCCACTCTTACTTCGGGAGATTCGTAGTCGAATCCGAGTCCAAGTCCGAGTCACCCAAGGAGTGTTCGTGTCCGAGTCCAAGTCAGAGCGTCAATGTACAAGTCGAGTCCGAGTCATCGTGGGGGGAAAAATTCACGAGTCCAAGTCCAAGTCAGAGTACGTGAGAATTCACGAGTCCAAGTCCGAGTCGCGTCAATCAGTGCACGAGTCCGAGTCCAGGACTCACCTGAATATACAGGACTCGAGTACTCCATCTCTGCTGTGAGCTAATAGCCTACTTGTATCCTGAATACATAATCCCGTTACACGTAATCAGTTATTCCCCAAGCCTGCCTATAACAAAACAGTCTCAATATTTAAAGAGAAGGCTATAAGAGAGAACATTGCTAAGATATTTCGTGTTGATTGTCTTTTCGCTGCTATACCTCTGCTTTAAGTGTCTCCTCCACCACTCAGAGGAGGAGGAACGATCTCCTGCAGGAGCTGTAGCATGAATGTTTTATAGATAAAGAATGAAAAAGAGATGACGCCCTTCTTAACCCCATATTTTATTTTAAAACCCTGTTTGAGAGTATTATTCTCAGCTTGTCAAATCTTAAGTGTGCATCCGATCCGACTGCACTTAGGATGCTTTTTACAGGAAGCTCTCTCTTCCCTCACCTGACTGCAGTAAAAGCTTTTGATATACTAGTTAATATCTTAAGTGCTAATTCCCTTTTAATTGTTTCGAATGGGCAGTTTTGAACCACCTTGAATCCCATGCAAATGATACGGTAATAAGTACAGATTTGCTGATTCAATCCCCTGCGGAGATACACTGTTCTTGGGCAAGGTCGCCGTCTCCCTAACTGATTATAAAAAAAGAAAAGAGAGGAGATTTATACAGAGGAAAGAGTGACGTGCACAGAGTAAGGTCACACAGTGGGAATGGATAGTGTACTGACATGTTTTACAGCTAAATTCATCAACTACAGAACAGCAGCTGATGTGTGGATGACTTTGGAGTCACTTTGTTCCCCACACTAAAACTCTGTAGTTGTTTTAATGATCAAAACATATCGGATCAATACGAGTAGATTCACACATTGATGACATTTAGAGAAACCCAGTTCAGCTTGCTCGGGTTTTCCCTTTCCTGTAGTGTGTTATATAGACCCTCCAGAAAAACGCGGGCTAAAATCCTTGACAATGCGATTAAACATGCGGGGTTTTATGTGATTTTATGCGGTGAAATTGCGGGAAGTTGCGAAATATGCGGGGAAAAATAATTAAACTTTTTAAAATATTGGGCTGTCTTATTTATTCTCTCTCACACACAACCTGCCACTAACGTTAAACCCCTTTACTATTCAATTAAACACCCACCCCCACCCACCCCCCATTTTGCTGATTATGCGGTAAATTCTGCGATCACAGAATCGCGTTTTTCTGGAGGGTCTAGTTATAACAGCCCAGTCTCACGGCATTTCGTGTTATAGTCACGAAATTATTTTAATCTATTGATTCGTGTTCACCAACACGATTTTCGCATTTTTTTCGTGTCACACAGAACGATTTTAAAAGCAATATATTTCTATTGGTAGCATGTTTCGTGTGCACCACGTGTTTTTGTCCGGTCGGGTCTTGGAATACCAGAAGCTGTGTGGTTCATAAAAGCATGTTCTTACTCAACATCTTACACTAACTCTATCAATTTTATTTTAAATTGTATAATGTCTGAGTTTTTTTGCCGTCCGTGAGGAAAATAAATGGCTCAGAGCCTCAGAATACTGAAATCTGTATTTTTTGTCATTTTTTTCCCTTCTAATTTGTTATTATTTGGTGCAGGCACGAAACATGTAGTTACCAATAGAAATACATTGCTTCTAAAATCGTTCTGTGTCAGAATACTGAAATCTGTATATTTTTTTTATCTGTTTTTCCTTCTAATTTGTTATTATTTACATTGCTTTTAAAATCGTTCTGTGTGACACGAAAAAAATCGCGAAATCGTGTTGGTGAACACGAATCAATAGATTAATTTAGTGACTATAACACGAAATGCCGTGAGACTGTGTTGGTTATATACATTTGTGTGCATGTAAATGAGAACTACCTATAAAAAAATAAAGGATTATATAGATATATAGCGAATAAAGTACCCTGAGGTATAAAGGGTAAATTGAAGTTTTGAAGTAAAAATTACCCAAAATAAATAAATAACTCATGGAAAAACGTTCCCTTTATAGAGGAATAAACTACCATATAAATATATAAAAACAATTATATAGATCACATGTGTCAAACTCAAGGCCCGGGGGCCAAAACAGGCCCGTGGTGGATTTAATTTCGGCCCGCAGGATAATTTCTAATTCCTATTAGATCTGGCCCCCCGGTATATTGCACGCACACCTTCACTCCATCCTGAGGGTCTCCTCAGCTCAGAGCCTGAGCCCAAACATTGATGACCTTGCACCCAAGATGAGATGCCAAGTATCTGAGCTAGCATCACAGAGCAGCACACTGAGTTTAATGGATGTTTCCTTCTGCCCTTTCTCTCTCACGACAACAGGGCATGTTTGGTTTCTCTTTGAGGGAAATAGTTTTGTTGAAGCTGTTGTTGGCCTGTGGGAAAATGTACTCATAAGAAATGACTCTGGAGAAGCTGCAGATAGAGCCATAAGAAATGAATCAACTGATTATTTAATGTTTAATGTTGTTTTTATAGGCAATCATTGAAGCTTTGTTAGTTCCAGGTTTAATATGTGCAATAAGTTCATTTCAATAAGTTCTGCAATAAACATTGAACCAGTCCGGCCCTCGACTAGTACCCATTTTTTTTATTTAGCCCACTGAGTATTTGAGTTGGACCCCCTGATATAGAGGAATACTGTAAACACATGTTTAACACATTCATATAATCTACACGTCTTGTTGTTGTGTTTGACGGCTCTGAACTGATACTGATTGTGAGGAAAAAAACAATTAAAGCTGCATATTCACACTTTCAATCATCATTTAAAAAATACAAGGCTCCACTAACGAGATAGAAAAGACTGAGGCGAGAACTGATAGAAATTACAATCTGAAGAGTGAGGCAAAGTATTATTTAAGCTTGTATCGCTGCGAGGAGATTGTGCAACGGAGCAAAAAAAGGAAGACTGTAAACATGAGTCAGACCTCAGGGACACGTCATTATGTGATTTATGCTATCTGCTTTGACTACGCCACATCATTTATGCTAATCAAAGGATGCTAAAAGCTCCAAAGCAGTCAGATCACATAACAATAAAACTCCTTTAAGCAATAAAAAGAACATTGTATTTTATTTCAGGATATCAATTTGGCTTTTTTCCCCCAAGGTCAAAACATTAGGCTTCATAACGTAAGTGTTTGGCAGCCATTCAGAACCAACCTGTGGATTTAAATAACCTTGTAAAGCTTTAATGTCCCCGTCTCTCCCTGTATGTTGCATCTTTTTTCCCATTGTGTCGTCACGAATGCCTAATATTTACATTTTCCTAGCAATTACCCGCTAATGTGACCTTATTGGCAAAGAGCTTTGTTTTTAAAAAAAAATGAACAGCGCAGCATTTCCCAGAGAGAGTGCAGACTCTCACCTTGTTTGTATTTATCTCCCTGTTCATGAATAAATAACATAAAAGGTTGTTTATTGCAGAAACTGGAAGATTTAAGGTCGGAAAAAATCCTCTGCATCAAATAGCTTCGTAAATAAAGAGCAAGTGAGGTTAAGATTGATTTCTGAAGACGCCTAAACTCAGGGATGAGGGAATAAAAGCAGTCCAGGAGCTTCCAGTCCATCGGTTAGCCTGCATGCTATCGTGGTCCAACTCTCAGTGCTTTGTTTGCTCTGCAGAGCTCATTGTTCCACGGGAAGATGCTGCACAAAGTGTTTAAATGAGACAAGCTGGCAAACACTGAACCTGCAGCCAAATGAGAGGCTGAGCATCCAGGATTTGGGAGAAAAAAGAGTTGAACACACACTCATTACTGGTTTACTTTGGGAGTTCACTGTGCTGCTGCTATCCCCTTTAGCTGCATATGTGACCTGGTTATTAAATGTAGCATGACAAAGGGATTGGTAGGTAAAATATTTAATATTTAATAGCATTATCTTTCAGAGGTGAACAACTGAGAGCGTAACACTTCCCAAAAGTAGTGCAGGAATGAGTCCTAAAACATAGAAATCAGTCAGCCTTCTAGCACTTCCTGTTCCCTTGTCTGGAAGTCTATGTTTTTAGCCTGAAATAAGGTCTGTGGTTAACACAAGCTGAAGATATTTTTTTTCTACGACATAAAGCTAGTCAGTAAATACCCCACTGGTGGATTTAAAAACGCCGGTTGCTGACAAGTGTCTAAATTAGACGATTAAACATCATCACGCCCAACATTAGCCTCCTTTAGCTTAGCGGTGGTAACGTGAAGTCATGTGACCGAGCTGTAGTTCCTTTATAGCCCAACATTAGCCGCCTTTAGCTTAGCGGTGGTGACGTGAAGTCATGTGACCTTGCTGTAGTTCCTTTATAGCCCAACATTAGCCGCCTTTAGCTTAGCGGTGGTGAGGTGAAGTCATGTGACCGTACTGTAGTTCCTTTATAGCCCAACATTAGCCACCTTTAGCTTAGCGGTGGTGAGGTGAAGTCATGTGACCGTACTGTAGTTCCTTTATAGCCCAACATTAGCCTCCTTTAGCTTAGCGGTGGTGAGGTGAAGTCATGTGACCGTGCTGTAGTTCCTTTATAGCCCAACATTAGCCTCCTTTAGCTTAGCGGTGGTGAGGTGAAGTCATGTGACCGTACTGTAGTTCCTTTATAGCCCAACATTAGCCTCCTTTAGCTTAGCGGTGGTGAGGTGAAGTCATGTGACCGTGCTGTAGTTCCTTTATAGCCCAACATTAGCCACCTTTAGCTTAGCAGTGGTGACGTGAAGTCATGTGACCTTGCTGTAGTTCCTTTATAGCCCAACATTAGCCACCTTTAGCTTAGCGGTGGCGACGTGAAGTCATGTGACCGTGCTGTAGTTCCTTTATAGCCCAACATTAGCCTCCTTTAGCTTAGCGGTGTTGGCGTGAAGTCATGTGACCGAGCTGTAGTTCCTTTATAGCCCAACATTAGCCTCCTTTAGCTTAGCGGTGGTGAGGTGAAGTCATGTGACCGTGCTGTAGTTCCTTTATAGCCCAACATTAGCCACCTTTAGCTTAGCAGTGGTGACGTGAAGTCATGTGACCTTGCTGTAGTTCCTTTATAGCCCAACATTAGCCACCTTTAGCTTAGCGGTGGTGAGGTGAAGTCATGTGACCGTACTGTAGTTCCTTTATAGCCCAACATTAGCCTCCTTTAGCTTAGCGGTGGTGAGGTGAAGTCATGTGACCGTGCTGTAGTTCCTTTATAGCCCAACATTAGCCACCTTTAGCTTAGCGGTGGTGAGGTGAAGTCATGTGACCGAGCTGTAGTTCCTTTATAGCCCAACATTAGCCTCCTTTAGCTTAGCGGTGGTGAGGTGAAGTCATGTGACCGTGCTGTAGTTCCTTTATAGCCCAACATTAGCCACCTTTAGCTTAGCAGTGGTGACGTGAAGTCATGTGACCTTGCTGTAGTTCCTTTATAGCCCAACATTAGCCACCTTTAGCTTAGCGGTGGCGACGTGAAGTCATGTGACCGTGCTGTAGTTCCTTTATAGCCCAACATTAGCCTCCTTTAGCTTAGCGGTGTTGGCGTGAAGTCATGTGACCTTGCTGTAGTTCCTTTATAGCCCAACATTAGCCACTTTTAGCTTAGCGGTGGTGACGTGAAGTCATGTGACCGTGCTGTAGTTCCTTTATAGCCCAACATTAGCCACCTTTAGCTTAGCGGTGGTGACGTGAAGTCATGTGACCGAGCTGTAGTTCCTTTATATGGAAAAATCCCATTGCCTTTTTTTCCCATGCTAACTTTGGTGTCAGCTCACAGAAATACGTCTTCCCTGCACCACTCTATATCTGGCTCTTTAGCTGCTAAATAATCTTTTGGAAAAGCAACGTTGAATTAGCTCGTGCACAATGCAGCAACATATTTACCCACCAAGAACAGCAACAAAGCTAACATCTCACCAGTTCATTCACTCATTGCCTTTCAACTTCAAGATGGATTTTATGCTCCTATCGTGTTCAAATCACTCCATGGATTAGCACCTGACTCCCTTTCAAATCCCCCCCAGATCCCTCCTCTGACATGGCCCTATAATTATTCCCAGGGTGAGGACAAAGACATTCAAGTATAGATCTGTGTCGATAAATCTCTGTGTTGGTATTGAGGAAATTGGAACAGAATTTAGTGTTCGGCCACCCGGAGCTTATGAGGGCCAAATTTAGAGCAACATATGTGGTGAGGTGTGCTTTCCAAGATTTTTCCTCAGTGGGCGAACACTAGACAATATACTGCAGTGATTTGTTTAGAAATCACTGCGGTATAATGTCACGATAAACTGTTTTTACTAAGTGCAAGTTTAAGGTACTTCTTCATTTTACTCCACTACCTTTTGGAGGCAAATGTGGTCAGGTTATTTAATACAAAATATCTATTACTAAATTCATGATATATTATTATAGGTTAAGCTATAGCAGTATACACAGAAATTATATTAAATTACACATTTACAAGCTGCAACATTAAAGTGACACATATTACTGAAACAATTATAATTATGTTTAAATGTATAATTCTAATCCAATTATTATAATATGCAATTCTTAAATGCACCATTCTGCATTTTTTGAAGTTTCACTCGTTATTAACAATGACATGTAAGTACTGTACATGTACGGGTGAACATAGGTTAATAATAAAATGGTATACTGTATCGTAAACATTATATCTTAAGTATGTTTTGATGCTCATACTTTTGCATTTTTACCTGAGCACTTTTGTTCTTACTGACATTTGGTCATTTTCAGACTTTAAGATTTATTTTTGTATTGAGTGTTGTTTCATTTGGCAGAGACACCATCCATTCTCCTCTCTAAATGTAATAGATAATTAGAATAAAGTACTTTATACTGTATAGAGGTATAATGGGTAAAACGTACTTTGTATTAAAGTAGAAATTACTCAAAATAAAGGAATAACTCACGGAAAAACGTACCCTTTTTAGAGGAGTAAAGTAACATATAAAAACAGTTATATAGAGCAGTGGTTCCCAACCTTTTTTCCCAAGAGCCCCCCCAAATGACTCCTGTTGGAAGTTGCCCCCCCCCACACACACACACACAAGCGGGGGGGGGGCACTATTGGAGCGACTTTGATGGTTATTGGACTCAGGATTCATTCATTTGGATTCCCGCTGTATGAAGAAATTAAAGGGCGGCGGAAGTGGAAACAATTCACAAAGGGATTAAACTGTTTAAAACACATGCTCAAAGTAAACCGGATTTTGCCGATGTGTTAATGTGGATTCAAAAGTTGTAAATAATCTACAAAATGGAGGATACCTGATCGGAGCAACTGTGACGAATAATCCAACTGAAACCGGCATGGACAATGACTATGTTTTAAAAATGCGCTTATCCAGAAAAGCCTGGTTTGGACACTTTACGGGCAGAAGAAACATTTCTATAGAAAGAATTATACATTTCTGTCTTTTTATACCTTTAATAGCTACTAACTAGAATTTGTATTCAAATTAATTAATCAATAATTTTTTATATTTTATTGTAATGTAGAGAGAAGGCTTTTAGTGGCAATCATGTATTGCGTTACAATTATATGTAAAACATTTTTTTTTTAAAGAAATCGAAATATCATATTTGGCCTCAAATCATCTGAGGCCTGGCGCCCCCCCCTGCAATCTTTGGCGCCCCCCTGTGATCTTTGGCGCCCCCCCTGCAATCTTTGGCGCCCCCCAGGTTGGGAACCACTGATATAGAGGAATGAGCTAATGTCCAGGGGCTGGGAATGAAGCACTGTATATGGAATAAAGTACCAAATATATAGAAAAATAATGAAGTACATTCAAAGGATTACATGACCATATATGGATATAAGGTGCCAGTGATGGGGGGATAAAGGACCATAGAGGAGAAGACATACAGAGGGCCTTATATGTCCAATTTAAATTGACAGGCTTAAAAACGTGTATATATATATATAAGAATCTCAATCTGAGAACATATATTTAAGAGTACACTGTTAGAATAATCCAGCCTTGAAGTAACACATGCATGGACTAGTTTCTCTGCATCGTTTTGAGGCAAGATATGCCTGATTGTTGCAATGTTACGTAGATGAAAGAAGGGCGGTCCGTGAAATACATTTTATGTTGGCGTTAAAGGAGAAGTCCTGATCAAATATACAGTAACACAAAGATGCCTTACAGTCTCACTGGAGGGCAAGTTAATGCCATCCAGAGTGAGTATATCTTTAGATAGTTTGTTTCGTAGATTCTTTGGGCAGAGTAAAGTAAAGGTTGAAAAAATAATGAAAACAAAGTGTTTTCACTTGAAATAAGTAAAAAGATCTGCCAATAGAACAAGTGAAAATGAGCTTGGTAAGATTTCTTGAAATAAGAAGGGATATTTAGATAAATCAGATCTTGTAATTAGCTGGGAGAACTCATTTTGAACTATATCTTACCCGAATCAGGAAATGCTGTGTTACAACATAAGCAGCAAATCCTCAAAAGTGTTCTGATCGTTTTAATCTGAGTGTATGTTGTTGTCAGTGACGTATTGTCTTATATTTTTAAATGCCTTTGTGCTGCAACCCATTTTCCCCTCGGGGACAATACACGAATACTCCTACTGATGTTAGTTGGTGATTTTCCAATAAATAGCCTGATGCAATGTCTAAAAACAAGACCCTATATCTCACTGCAGTTACTTCTGAAGTTATTATGTCTCATAGAAAGTGTAAACACATATTCTGACTAGATGTTAGACAAATATACTTGGCACGATTTCGAGTTTTTGCAGTGAATAATTTCAGTTTTGGCCGCGTGTAACGGTGTGTTTAAGGTCATCCAAGTTTTGATATACTAAAAGGGTATTTGTACACTGTACTTCTACTCCAGTGTTACTCCGTGCCCCTGGCAGAGAGTCAGCTGAGGTGAATTAAAGGGAAGGTGATGGTTTGTCCTCAGAGCTGCGGAGTATTGAGTGATTTCTGCTGGAGCGAAAAGGCTCTGATGGATGAGGAGATCTGAGGGGGGGCAGGACGTGAAGTAAATAAAAAAAAAACATCAGTAAGGATCCATCTTAAGCTCGGACGCAATCATTCATAAACACACACTTCCACACACGCTTTTTATATGTGTGAAAGGGATTTTTTGTTTGATTGTTTTTGGATTTTGTAAACAGTCCTAATGGGGTATTACAGATGTAGGGTCAATCTGAGCTAGAAGACATTTGCATATTGGAGAAGTAGGCTCATTTAAAGATTTTTTTATCTAAATAAGATTTTTTTTGTTTGACTAAAGAGGTTAAAAACATTAAGACAGAATTACGTGATTGTGTTTTTAACCATTTTGTTTCATTTCCTGAGAGAAATAACTAAGTTTTGGGTCGACAGAGAAATATCTTTAAGCTTTTAGCTGAATTTAAGTTGAATACAAATGATTTATCGACAATTTTTGAGGCGTGTGGCGCAGGGGACTAGTGCTGTCAATACCACAAAACATATTCTTAGATATAAAAACCTAATTTTGAGTTATTTAGACACAATTAACACTTATCGTTTCATGTCTTGTTACATACAGTAAGAAGAGACCATATTTTTTAAGTGTTATTATGGGAGAATTACTATTCTTGTGGTACTGCTGCCTTATTAGGCCCATATTGAGCAGAGCATATTAAGACCAAAACTCATGTTCAACAACTTCCTTACTTGCAATAAATAAGCACTAATTAGAGGGTTATTGAGAAAAACTCTCAACTAATGGTGTATTACTTGTAAGGCAAGGCAAGTTTATTTATATAGCACTTTTCAACACAAGGCAATTCAAAGTGCTTTACTAAAAATGAAAGAAATTAAGAAAATGGCATTTAAAATCAGTCATTAAAAAGAAAAGTTAATCAAATAAACATTAAAAGAATAAATACATGGATAGAAGTTACAGTGCAGTTTAAGATGTGAATAGTTCAATTAAAAGCAGCGGCAAAAGAAAAGTCTTCAGCCTGGATTTAAAAGTAGTCAGAGTTGCAGCGGACCTGCAGGTTTCTGGGAGTTTGTTCCAGATATTTGGAGCATAATAACTGAACTTCTCCATGTTTAGTTCTGACTCTGGGGACAGAAAGCTGACCCGTCCCTGAAGACCTGAGAGATCTGGATGGTTCATCATTTAGCAGGAGGTCACAAATGTATTTTGGGCCTAAACCATTCAAAGCTTATAAACCAGCAGCAGTATTTTGAAATCTATTCTTTGACACACAGGAAGCCAGTGTAAAGACTTCAGAGCTGGAGTGATGTGATCCACTTTCTTAGTGTTAGTGAGGAACCAGAGTAAAGACTTCAGAACAGGAGTGATGTGATCCACTTTCTTAGTGTCAGTGAGGACTCGAGCAGCGGCGTTCTGAATCAGCTGCAGCTTTCTAATAGATGTTTTAGTGAGACCTGTGAAGACACCATTGCAGTTTTTCCAAATCCTGCTGTGACATCAGTCTTTTAATCCTAGATATGTTCTTTAGGTGATAGTAAGCTGATTTAGTAACTGTTTTAATGTGACTGTTGAAACTCAGGTCAGAGTCCATGACTACACCTAGATTTCTGGCTCTCTCTGTTGTTTTGAACATTGCAGACTGAAGCTCAGCACTAACTTTTAAACGTTCTGCCTTGGCTCCAAAAACCATTACCTCAGTTTTTATCTTGGTTTAATTGGAGAAAGTTCTGACACATCCAGTCATTGATTTGTTCAATGCACTTACTCAGTGTTAGAATTGGAGCATAGTCTCCTGGTGAAATTGTTACATAAATTTGTGTGTCATCTGCGTAGCTATGGTAACTTATGTTGTTGTTTTTCATTGTAGAATAAGGTCATGTAGAATAAGGCATTAATAAGTGTTTTATAATGACTAATAAAGAGCCAATAAACTGCTAACATGCATGTTAATTAATTAACAACTAGTTGATGGTGAATTTGTGTACCTTAAAATAAAGATTTACCAAGCGTCTAACAAGTGGCATGTAATATAATGTAATAAAAAAACTTGAGGAAATAAAAATAAATCCACTTGTCGAGGGACTGATGGAAAATTAGGGACCAGATTATCACAAATATATATATATATATATTTTGAACTTTAATCACATCTTTTGAATAACAAAAGAGTTTA
>NC_136910.1:56857989-56865489 GCF_949606895.1 Notothenia rossii
TTTTTTAAACAAATGCCCCACTCTGCAGTGAAATATTCATCCACATAAAAAATGAAACAGTGGCTTTAAAAGATTTTAAATAGTAATAATAGTGTAAAAAGGGGACCTCACTGTCGTAGATCCTGATGGAGTGTGTTGCATAATTAAACAGGAAGTAAAAGTATCATGGGGAATGAACTGATAATGTTTCAAATACTGTCCGTAGGAATTCATATTTTGCCATTTATTTTTAACCAGCATGCAAATTGGTGTCATGTTTTGTTGGCAATGATTGTACATTTGGTTTTACGTACCATGAGCAGGACAAATAAAAAATAAAATTCAATTAAAGAGGCCCTATTATGCTATTTCGGGTTTTCCCTTTCCTGTAGTGTGTTATATAGGTTTTAGTGCATGTTAATGGTCTGCAGAGGCTAGAATCCCTGTGTTTGCTCTCTACCACACACAGGGGCGCTCCTTGCAAACAGGCAAGGCAGGTAACTGCTTGGGACCCCGGACCAGAAGGGGGCCCCCCAAAGAAGTTAGATTAAGAATGTCCACAGCAACGACAACATGAAACACCCTTTAATTACTGCAACGACACGTCGGGAAACCCCCTCAAGGCGGCCCCATGCATAGCGCGCCGTCAAATGCTGCTAAAGTTTAAAGGGGACCTATCATGCAAAATGCACTTTTGTACGTCTTTTCTACATGAATATGTGTCCCGGTGTTCCAGGGAACTCACCAAGTGTCAGAAAACACAACCCTCTCTATTTCCCTCCATACCCAAATCTCTTAAAAAGGGGCTGCAACAGATCTGATACAGACTGATCCAGATTTGAACACTTCTATGACGTCACAGAAGTGGTGCTACGGCTATTGGGCCAACTCCACCAATCAGGAGGAGACAGCCACGGACATTGCCGTTGGAAAGCGCTGGAGACGCTGTAGTACATATGCCAGGCCTGTAGGTGGTGCTGTTCTCACAGAATCAGCCCATGATACAAAGACAGTGTTACATTGAGCGAAATGAGGAATGGCTAAAATGCATGATCTGTTTGGTATTTTGAAAAATAAAAAGTATAAATCTGCCTTATATAGATATGGTCCTACACTATATTATTCACATATAGCATGATAGGTCCACTTTAAGATTTGTTGCCTTGCTCCGCTCCAGGGGGGGGAGGTGGGTGCTGTCGGCTGTGTGTGGTGATGAAAAGCTGGTTCAAGGGGCCCCCAGTGAATGTTTGCCTAGGGCCCCCACCGACTCTAGGATCGCCACTGACCACACACTCTTTTGTAACAGTAGAACGCTAATATTACATTACATTTCATTTGTTGGACGCTTTAATCCAAAGCGACTCACATACTCAATACTGTGGACAATCCCCACAGGAGACATTTGGGGTGAAGTGTCTCAGGGACACAACGACATGCTGACTGCAGTCGGGTTTGAACCTCCTGACCCCAACACCTACGGACAACCCACTGCGCCACACAACCTCCTAATACATTTTATATTTGCTGTTCAAAGCACAGATCTGCTCAACTCCAATTAATATATACTTATTTGTTTATATCCCTGCTTTCTTCAGCGTAAAAGAACAATGTGAGAGCAATGAAAGTTCGATGTTGCCGTCCAGAAAACTAAAACAAAGATTTGAAAGACAGATCAGACATTTGATCCACTCTTAATATGAATATATATATGATTACGGCATCTTTAATACACAGCTG
This sequence comes from Notothenia rossii, assembly GCF_949606895.1. Classification (NCBI taxonomy): domain Eukaryota; kingdom Metazoa; phylum Chordata; class Actinopteri; order Perciformes; family Nototheniidae; genus Notothenia; species Notothenia rossii. Next base: position 56,859,706 of record NC_136910.1, read on the forward strand.
TGAGACATTAGGTTTACTCAGGTCAGATTTCTTTTGCGGCGTTTTGAACGAGGACTAAATATTCCTGCATGAAAATCATTCTCTCTTTTCCTTTTTGTATATATATTAATATATATTTGAGCCCTTCCTCCAGATTGATCCGGTGTGATGTGCTGAGCTGTGCTTTTTGGCCTAAGACTTCTTCAAGAGGCTTTTTAATTGATGGAATCTGTCCTGTCAGATTGTATGGCTTTCCCATCACTCACTCCTTCCCGGGCTTCACTTTATCTGCTTCTTTTCCATCGCTGCCAATTCTTTTTTTCTTTTTTGCCTCAGCTCAACTTGAGCCTCGGATAAAAGGAAATCTCCTCCCCTTTCAGAGCGGGAAAATCCTCTTGTCACACCTGAAAGCAGCATGTCGGATGGAGGTAGATGGAGCGATAAGTCCTCGTCTGACAGAAGTGTGATATGAAGTGTAACATTTCACTTTCTCTCTACAAGGAAGTGCTTCATTTATCCTTCTACTTCTCTTTTCATTCTTCTCCGTTCCTTAACTGATGAGGTTTTTTGTACACACCATAAATAAATTATTAAAAGTAACCGGATGACTCTGAATCATTTACGCGGTGTAGTCATTTAGACGTAATTTGTTTGACAATCAAGTCAATATGGATGACGTTGGAGCTACAGGAAAACACATGATTATCGCTCCAGCGTAATAAATAATAAACGAGTGTGTAGGCGAGAAACACCGCAGTCAACTCACGGAAAGCAATCAGTCCTCGCTGTTCACACACTCTCCAGTACACAATTAAAGAGACTGATGATGAATCCTGGCTTCTGTCATTTGGTTATGCTTTCTCAGATTTATGATTAGGCGTTACTCCTCTGAGGAGTTTACACAACGCTTTAATAATCAGAGAACTGCTGTAACCACATAACGACATATCTTTACGAGACTCACATCATCAACAAGGTCAGTAACTAGCTGGAAAACCTTTTGCACACGCTCTGTTCCTCGATAAGTGCCCTTTAGAGCAGCGGTTTTCAAAGTGTGAGTAGGTGAGCCTCCCCTCAGAGAACATAAGAACAGCCGCGCCCCCCCTCCCAATTATTATTGCTATTATTATTATTATCATTATTATTGTTGTTGTTGTTGCTATAATGCAGGGGTATTCAATCACATTTCAAAGAGGTCCAGTAAGAGAACATTTAATTAAATGCTCTGTTTTCGCTGTCTACCTTCCGCCATTTGAAATTACTCCAACTGTTTCTCTCCTCTTGTCTCGTCTCTGTGTGTGTTTGAATCTATCGTGCTGACTGCACCGATTTGATTGGCTGAGTAGCGTCACCTCCTTAAAACATTAAACAATAACTTTTTTAAACCTTTTTATTTTTATGTTTTAAACATATTGTATAAAACTCCCCCACTACTTGGACTATTCCTTGCACCCCTCTAGAATAAGCCTGAATGGTCTCAACCATATTGCATCAGTAACGTGCACTTGTTATTATAACAAGACCGCAAGGACACTGGTAGCGATCGGAAAATTGAGTGTTGTTCAGTTTGTGTGTTGTGGAACATGCGTGTCCGTGCATGAAAATATACCACACACCCAATTACAATTGCATGTTCAATTCACTAAGTTAATACAGTTGTTAAAGTTGGAACAGCCTGTGGACAGCCGTTCTTCCTTGCATGTCAGTCGCCGACACCTTCTTACAAAGGACAGGCACATCTAGCTGCAGCACGACCCGTATATTTCCGCACGCCGTGTTCTCAAGACATTTTTTTTTTTACATTTTCAACATGGTGGATAAATCCTTATATGCTCCCGGCAACACACTGAACGTTAACTTTGCCTTCTTATTACACTCACCCCTACTTTAGTGGGAACAATGAGTCTGCGTCTTTGATGCGCACAGGAATAAACGCAGATCATACTCTGTGCCTTTACCGGTACTTGCTTTTGATCAAAGTCAATGCGGAAAACCTGCACTCACACAGGTAGGTGGAGGTGGAGGGAATGAGCACTTTTACAGCCTTTTTGGCGAGGTGGGGGAACTCGGTCTCCACAGACAGCCACAAGTGGGCAAGTGTCACTTTACTCGTCTTTTTGTCGTTCTTTTGTGTCTCACGCTGCGCCTCCCCTGAAGCTCTCTGGCGCCCCCCAGGGGAGGCGCGCCTCACACTTTGAAAACCGCTGTTCTAGAGGATCACACAGGAAGTAGAGAGTCATTGTTAGACTTTGTAATGATAACAAAGCTTCTACGAGCAATAATAACGGTGGCTAACAGGTGCTAACGTTGTACAAAAGAACTGCATATTCAGAAACGATGCAAATATAAAAACACAAATGTACCGAAACACATTTAGAAACATCTCCAGCAACTTAACAACACATTTAGAAAACCTTCGGCAACTTGAGGAAACATGCGCAGCGTTTACTAAAAGCTGCAGAAACCAAACGCTGTAAATACAAAACTCTGCAAGAAGCTCAAAACACAACGGAGACCAGGGGACACTAAAGAGTGACGCACACAGCTGGGAAACGAGGGGACACTAAAGAGTGACGCACACAGCTGGGAGACCAGGGGACACTAAAGAGTGACGCACAGCTGGGAGACCAGGGGACACTAAAGAGTGACGCACACAGCTGGGAAACCAGGGGACACTAAAGAGTGACGCACACAGCTGGGAGACCAGGGGACACTAAAGAGTGACGCACACATCTGGGAGACCAGGGGACACCACACACACACACACACACACACACACACACACACACACACACACACACACACACACACACACACACACACACACACACACACACACACACACACACACACACACACACACACACACACACACACACACACACACACACACACACACACACACACACACACACACACACACACACACACACACACACACACACACACACACACACACACACTAGTGTCACTGCTGCAGCTTCTTATAAACCAAAGAATACATTAAAGGTGGGGTAGGTCATTTTGGAGAAACCACCTCGAGTGCGCTAGCATTTGAAAATACACAGCCGGAAACAATCTGCCCCTTCCTCACAGAGCTCCTCCTCCAACACACACGAACGCGCACATGACCAATGAGGGCACGAGATGAGTTTCTGCACAGATGGAAGGCTGACAGGCAGGTAGGCCATCCAGTTACTTTAGCCGGGCCGGCTCAGATGATTGGTCGTGCTTTTTACAGCGCCACGGCTTCCACAGATGAAATTTCTTTATGGATTTTTTGTCAAAGCACTTCAGATATTCATTGCTATCGGGATGTTAAGAGCATTCCATGGAGTATAACAAAAAGTGTATCTCGAGCCGGTTTCTCAAACTTACCTACCCCACCTTTAAGTGTATATTTTCTTTTTAATATAACAGAAATGGCTTAATAGGTTAAAAGAGACCTGAATTAAAACTGTAGGATACTTATCTCATGTGTCAGGATTTACAGTTGAATCTGGTGATACTAAAAGAATAATAAGCACTCCCTTATTCCTCCTCTCATTTTGCAAAATGGGCTTTTTCCACCAATTTGTTGCAAATTTGACAACAACTACGAGACAGGGATTTCAGTTTCAGAGCAATGCACATTTTTCATTTTATTCACCCTCTTGCAAAGTGTGAAATCCTGTTTATTAATTGATTTCACTTCAAATCTCCCAGAAGACTGACTGTGTGTGTGTGTGTGTGTGTGTGTGTGTGTGTGTGTGTGTGTTCCTGTATTTGATGCATCAGTGTGTGTAGAATAAGAGACAGGAAGGGGAGGGGAGGAAAACCAAGTGGGCACACGGGTGCACGATTTAAATTGGTGTTCTAGCTCACCTCATTACATCTGAGAGAGGGAGAGTGTTTGTGATAAGTCTTAATAAATAATAATTCTGTTAAGAGATGAGACCTGCAGCGGTGGTGTGTGTTTGCAGCGAGGGGCCGTGCGATAACATCAGAAGGAGTCATGTGATCACTTTGTTAAAATAAGAGCATAAAACATTTTAGGTAAGTTTCCAACAACAGAGACAGCGGACCAACTTTATAATCCCTGAATGTGCGTCACTCTTTAGTGTCCCCGTTTCGTTTGCATGTGTTTTGGCACATTTGTGTTTTTTTATTTGCTTATTTTTTTAAAGCGCAGAAGTGTTTTGGGCCGTTGCACCTGTTGGAGCAGTAGATGCACTTTTTAAAGCTAATGTAGACCAAAACATTGAACAGCAGTTTATTATTACAATGACATAGGATTTTATAGATCTAGCAAGTCATCCCAAAATGCACTTGTTTAGTCTTTTGACACAATGGTCATGGGGTGGAAGAGCAAAAACACAGCGTTCATGTTCGTGCTGCAACCGGCAGCCTCACAGAGCAGAACCACAATCCTACCAAGCCGCAAAGACTCCCAACGTGACGAGATGCAAAACGACAGCGAGATGCACCGAGACACGCAGTGCACTCTCTCTGCTCACATGCAGAACAGATCTCAGATCTGGTTCTTTAGTCAAAGTAGAAGTACTCAGATCTTGCACTTGAGTAAAAGTAGAAGTACTCAGATCTTGTATTTAAGTAAAAGTAAAAGTACTCAGATCTTGTACTTGAGTAAAAGTAGAAGTACTCAGGTCTTGTTCTTGAGTAAAAGTAAAAGTACTCAGATCTTGCACTTCAGTAAAAGTAGAAGTACTCAGATCTTGTATTTGAGTAAAAGTAAAAGTACTCAGATCTTGTACTTGAGTAAAAGTAGAAGTACCAGAGTGTAGGAATACTCTGTTACAGTAAAAGTCCTGCATTCAAAATGTTCCTAAAGTAAAAGTAGAAAAGTATTCTCATCAAAATATAGTGAAAGTAGCGACAGTAAAAGTAGTCATTGTGCAGATTGGTCCATTTCAGAATAATATATATGATATGTTTTATAAGGATTGATCATGAAAGTCTTCTCAAAGCTGGTAAAGGTGCAGCTAGTCTGAATGACTTTGTATACTGCAGGGTAGCTGGTGGATTTACTCCAGGTGGAACTAAAGTCTGATTTAACACTTGATTATATTTCACATCACTCATCCACATCTGTGAAGTAACTAAAGGGATTAAATACATGTAGTGGAGGGAAAGTACACCATGTACCTCTGAACTCTAGTCGAGTAGAAGTACACCACGTACCTGTAGATGATGCAGGCACAGTCCCTGCAGGTCCCACAGTTCTCAATGTCCTGTCCGGTATGGTATGAATGTCTTCTGTTGAAAAGCATTGAGATGACATATCACGGGTAAAAGACTGTGTGTGTGTGTGTGGTGTGTGTGTGTGTGTGTGTGTGTGTGTGTGTGTGTGTGTGTGTGTGTGTGTGTTTAAATATTCTATTTTATTTCAAGAAATCTTTCCAAGAACTTGTTCTAATGGCCGATTTTTTGTACTTATTACGAGCGTAAACGTTATTAAGCGCTCCTTTTTGCACCAGTTGTTCATTGATTGTAATATTAAATGTCTGTTTCCTTGTGTCATGTCTTGTCCCTGTTTGATGCTGTGATGAAAGAAACATTTCAGACTCGATCTGACTGTATAGTTTTATCGTAAAGACATTCAGGTTTCCCTCGTTGAACCCTATCCCTGTCGCACTCACACCAATCTCTTCCTCTCTGAAATCACCCCTGATCGTTTTTTAATGAGCGATCCCCCTTCCAAAACGCTCTGCCTGTTAACCATGAGTCACTATACGACTGCGGGCACGATACAATGCTCATGAGGTAAAAGTCAAGTCTGCATGCGTTAGACTTCTCTGGCTTCTT
>NC_136910.1:56870489-56931340 GCF_949606895.1 Notothenia rossii
AGGGGAGGTGCAGTTTTGGGTGATGCATGATGGTGCATTTGTAGGAGGTGTAGCGTTCAAAGCATTGTGCAGCTGATGCGTGACCTTTGTAGAAGGAGTTCGAGGTCTAATGGGGTCACAGAGGGTTATATTGTGGGTGAAAGTTGGGGTAGGGGTGGAACATGTCAGAGGACCTGGTGGGGCTAGGTTTGGTATAAGGGAGATGCAGCTTTCGGTGATGGACAGTGTTGCATTTGTAGGAGGTGTAGCGTTCGAAGCATTGTGCAGCTGATGCGTGACCTTTGTAGAAGGAGTTTGAGGTCTAATGGGGTCCCAAGGGGTTACAGTTGGAGTAGGGGTGGAACATGTCAGAGGAACTGGTGGTGCTATGTTTGGGATAGGGAAGGTGCAGTTTTGGGTGATGCTTGATGTTGCATTTGCAGGACCGTTTGATGCATTGTGAAGCTGGTTTGTAACATTTGTGGCCGGGGTTCGAGGTTTAATGGGGTCACAGGGGGTTATATTGGGGTTGAAAGTTGGGGTAGGGGTGGAAAATGTCAGAGGACCTGGTGGGGCTATGTTTGGGATAGGGGAGGTGCAGTCTTGGGTGATGCATGATGGTGCATTTGTAGGAGGTGTAGCGTTCAAAGCATTGTGCAGCTGATGCGTGACCTTTGTCGCAGGAGTTCGAGGTCTAATGGGGTCCCAAGGGGTAACAGTTGGAGTAGGGGTGGAACATGTCAGAGGAACTGGTGGTGCTATGTTTGGGATAGGGAAGGTGAAGTCTTGGGTGATGCATGATGGTGCATTTGTAGGAGGTGTAGCGTTCAGAGCATTGTACAGCTGATGCGTTACTTTTGGGGCAGGAGTTTGAGGTCTAATGGGGTCCCAGGGGGTTATATTAGGGGTTAAAGTTGGGGTAGCGGTGGAACAGGTTAGGGGGGCTGACGATACTGTGGTTAGGGTAGGGGTGGTACAGCTTTGGGTGATGCATGATGGTGCATTTGTAGGAGGTGTAGCGTTCAGAGCATTGTGCAGCTGATGCGTTACTTTTGGGGCAGGAGTTTGAGGTCTAATGGGGTCCCAAGGGGTTATATTAGGGGTAACAGATCGAGTCAGGGAGGAACAGGTTAAGGGAGAAGATGATACTATGTTTGGGATAGGGGGGGTGCAGCTTTGGGTGATGCATGATGGTGCATTTGAGGGAGGACTGGAGCAAACAACAGCTACATTTGGAGTCGAAGGTGGTGACACAACCGTATAATAAGGGATCGGGTGTTGGAGGACCGTAGGAGAAGAAGTGGAGCAGGGAATGGAAAGTGCAATTGGTGGAGGTGCAGTTGAGCAAGGGGGTTTGGCGCAGTGCTCAGGGGGGTTTACAGGTGACGGGGAGGTACAGTAAGGCACAATAGTTATTTGGGTGGTGGGATTCGGCGATACAGGACTCTCCGATTGATTTTGCATGGAGCTCAGAGAGACTGTCGGAGGTGGGGAAGCACAGGGGCTGCAGGTTTGTGTCTGGACGGTGCAAGGTTCATGATTTGGAAGCGAGTCTGTTTGTATTTGGGTGGTGCATGGCTCAGAGTGGGCGGTTTTAATTGTGCATTGTTTCTCAATCACCGGTGGAGTTTTCGCTTGGCTCACAGTTTGACTTTGCGCAGTGCAGAACTTTGAGTCTTGTGGCGGGGAGGGGTTCTCAGTTTGAACTTGAGTGGTGCAGACTTTGTTCTTTGAAGGGGATTTTCTGGGGCTTTCAGTCTGGGTGGGAGTGGTGCAGTGGTGCACTTCCTTCCCAGGATCGCTTGTTGTCCGGTTAAATCGTTTTCTCCTCCGTATCGCTGCGGGGGTGCTGCTGCCCTGACGCTTGGATCCGTCTCGACTGGCCACCATGGAGCAGTGAAATGCGTCCACGTTGTGAAGCACTGATGGCGGGCAGCTGTGGCGAGAGTTCTTCACCACGCTAACAGCCGATTTAAAGTCCGTCCTGGAGGGTTTCGACCTCCGTTCCACCGCCGTATAATCCCCAGCAGGACCGTTATGATCCTTGGACACCGACACGTGGTTTTGGGCGAGATACTCATCCTGCGAATCGTGTTCGTCATCGCCATCCATCCCCCGCGAATCCCCGAGGCTTTGACTACGAGTGTGTGAGGACTTATCCAAGCATGGGGAGGTCTGGATGGCGATGGCGGTGCTGGTGATCGAGTTCGTCCTCCTTGTCATCGGTAAAGTCAAGAAGTTGGGCTGCGGTGGAGCCCAGCATCGACGCGTCGGCCCTGGAGTCAACGGATGAGGCGGGGCTCTCGCTAAGAAAGCAGCCACCACCTCTATAGTACTCGCCATATCCCCACGAACAACCCCAACCACGGACGTTTGCTCAGGTAGAGTCCGCGGTCCGTCCCTGTCCATCCACGGTTTTGGCGACCTGTGTTTTCGGAGAGGATGCGGGCTGTCACAATCGGGCCTCGGATGGCTGTTGTGTTCCCCGGTGCCGCTGTTTCCGCTGCTGCTGCTGCCATCTTCCAGGTCTTTGAAGCGGACCTGGTGCGTTCGGTTTCTGCGGCGCTTGAGGCGGCTCTCGATGTCTGGGGAGTCGCGGTTGAGCAGCACCGAGCGTACGGTCATCGTCCCGGGAAGCTTGTCGGCCAACGTGGTGCTCTTGCCGTTGGTTTGGCCCGTGAGCACGTGGTTGGGCTCTTTGCTCACCATGTCTCCGGTTTCTCTCGCTGCCCCAACATCCACAGTCTGTTTGATGTCGTGAAGGCTTAGATGTGTCAGTGCGGCAACAAGGAAAGCGATCCCCTCTTTAATATATTGTCATCACAACAGTGAGAGACCTGCACAGTTGATCGACTGAGTTTCATCACAGAATTGTGTGCAGGCTTTCTCAAATCTGCACAACAAGGACTTCCTCTGCAGCTAAAAGACTGTCCTCCGGAAAGCATTCACAGTTCAAGTTGTAGATATTTTAAGCACAGCGAGTACAAATTAAGTGTAGATCACCGTGATCATTGCTTACCCCTAGAATTAATCTACCTCGTACAAAAATATATGCAGCATCAGATACTCTTTAGAATATAAAGAGTGTACGTTCACTCCCATATCTTCTCAAGTTGTCCGCTTATTTCTCTTTAAACTTCCAGGGAGACGAACTCTTCAGACCGGTAACTAAGCAGGGAGGAAGGAAATGCATCCCGTCCATCTTTCTGCGTCAGCTTGTCAACTTGGCAGATACTCAGTCTCCACCTGCTTTGTCCCCTGGGCCCTCGGGTGATTGGATGCCCAAAGTACGGGGCCGGCCTGCGGACTTCCCCATAATGGCCGATCTATCTCAACTTCTTTTTTTGTTCTCCTTTGCTTTGGACTTTATCTCTCGCTCTTCTTTTCTTAGCTCTTCTCTCGATGACTCATCCTCTCATGGTTTGAAACCCAGCGTGAGTTCCTGAAGAGAGCAAGAGACAAAAAAGAAAAAGAAAGGAGAGTAAGACACTAATTGTTTCCATATTATTGCATTTCCATTCAAACAGATATCGCGCCGGCTCCTGGGGGATAATGGAGATATCAGATATGGCAGCTATTTTAAAAATGCATGAGAGCGAGGTCAACACATGAATGGGAAAGGAAGACATCAATTCAGGAAATGTAATGAAAGGGTGAAGGCGGTAGAAGGAAGGAGAGGATAGGGAAAACACACGAGGTAAATCATCAGCGATAGAAGAAAATATCCACAAAAGATTTAAGACAAAAGAGAGATTATAATCAAGGCCTATTCACATTGACTGAAGGTGTATTCTGTATTCCCTTTATGTGGGCTTACCTTTTTTATATCTAATGTGTGTCTTTTGTATGTATGCAGGGTTACTTGTAAAATAGTGTGTCACAATGCAACCTGATATTGGATTAGCTCAATGTCAAATGCAAATACACAAGTGTATTATTTAAGACAACAGAACAATGTGGCCTTAGAAAAGAAGAAACCAAGATATGAAGTATGCCTTTTATTAAAGAAGCCCTATCCTGCTTTTTGGGGGTTTCCCTTTCCTGCAGTGTGTACTACAGATTTGTGTGCATGTAAATGGTCTGCAGAAACTAACATCTCTCCCACACACTCCTCCCCCTGCCTGAAACGCCTTCTAAAAGCATGTCACAGTAGAGGCTTTAGATACTAAACCTGAAAACGAGGAACTTTGGGATTTTAGCCTTTGCAGACCGTTCACATGCACACAAACCTACAGTAAATAACACACTACAGGAAAGGGAACAACCAAAAGAGCTCAATCTCATCGCCCTCATGTTGTTGTTATATGCTGAAGAAGGCAGGAATGTAAATTATTAGAGATGTCCCGATCCGATCACGTGATCGGGGATCGGAGCCGATCACGTGATTTTCAAAAGATCGGAATCGGGAGAAAAAAAATCGGGGATCGGGATTTTAAAAAAAAAAATTAAATACTTTTTTTAAAATGTTGTATTCAATGTTACAAAACAAAAATGACCATGTTCAAGTCTCAAAGTCATCCTGAGGCCTTAGTTTTGGTTTCAAATTACAGAACATCATGTATGTGTTGCTTCTTTGGGGCTTGTTTTCATAGACCTGCTTATTTCTCTCAAATCTGGCAACAGAGTGGGCGCAGTGTCTAATTGTAGCAGTAAGCTAACGAGTACTGAAAGCTTTATTTTGTTTTGATCCAATGCTGCACAACTGAACTGATCCAATGCTGCTGTGAAAGAAAGAAGCTATATCCATGTTGGATAGAATATCCAATTTAAATAAAAAAATAACCTTAAGGGACAACTTGAATGCTTTTTTTCTCTTAATGCATTGCATAAACATCGGATCGGGAAAAATCGGTATCGGCAAATTGTCAAAATCAAATGATCGGAATCGGATTGGGAGCAAAAAAAGGAGATCGGGACATCCCTAAAAATTATACATTAATTGAATGAGCAGATACTGTATGCTGTTGTTTTTTAATAATCCCGCCTGCACCATTTTCAATTCGCACTTTTTTTAATCTTTTCTAACTTTTCCCCCGTGTTATTTTTATCCAAGTGTATAAGAATGTGTGTATCCAGTTACATGTGATCCCCCACCCTGTGTGCATGCACGTACATCAGTGTTATTCATGGTTGTTTCTGCTCAGGGCTCAGTGAGTTACTCCTCCTGTGTGTGTGTTTTACAGATTTCTCTTCCCCTCCATGTTGAACAGCCCTGTTATCAGTCCTTGATGATGTGCCATGGTGACATCCTTTCTGATTCATCTGGTCACTGTGCGACAGCCTGCCTGCCTCGCTGTATTCAGTAGCATGTTCTCGTCAGTCTGATTCTGCGGCCTCTTCGTGACGATCCATGGCCTTGATACGTATATATATATAAATCACTTCCACTTCCTGTCTGAGCCACTGGCTGCCGTTTGCATTGCACCATCCATGGATCCTTGTTATCTCCTTGTGATGTCCTGACAGTGACAGGATAATTCATCGTGCCGTTTCTCTACCTCCACTCTTTTGTATTTAGGGAGGGGGAGGGTTAATTAGTGACTCCTTCACAGATCCCAGGTTATTTAGGGAGAGAGATACCCAAAGGGGCTGCCACTTTTATTTACGTCCACTGTTTTCATCTCTTTTCTTTCTCGGGCTCTGAAGAGGCGGATCTTTGTCACAACCGCGCCCCCACTGTCAACCCCTTTAAAAAAACATGGTTATTAGGATTAATTATGATTAAAGTCACAGCCGACAGAGCCTCGAGGGGAAATATCAACCACACACACACAAATATTAATGCATTTACAAACAAACCATGGGACTCCTTGTCCTTTTACTTTCTTATCAGTAAGCAAATGGAAGACAGCTCCCTTACTGGATATAGGGGCTGAAACACAAATGCAAATGTGTATTTATAGCGTACTACAATCCGTGTGTATGGAGGCCGACCTCTGCAAACCCACAACAACGGCCCAAATAACATCAATTAGGAGAAACACCCAGCAGTTTCCAAAACGTTGCAAATACAAAGTCATCTTCACCAACTTGACAACGCATGAGCAGCGTTTACTAAAAGCTGCAGAAACCAAACGCTGCAAGAAGTTCAAAACACAACGGAGACATGGGGACACTAAAGAGTGACGCACCCAGCTGGGAGACCAGGGGGCACTAAAAAGAGACGTACCCAGCTGGGAGACCAGGGGACACTAAAAAGAGACGCACATAGCTGGGAGACCAGAGGACTCTAAAAAGAGACGCACCCAGCTGGGAGACCAGGGGACACTAAAAAGTGACACACACAGCTGGGAGACCAGGGGACACTAAGGAGTGACACACACAGCTGGAAGACCAGGGGACACTAAAAAGTGACACACAGCTGGGAGACCAGGGGACACTAAAAAGGGACACACACAGCTGGGAGACCAAGGGACACTAAAGAGTGACGCACACAGCTGGGAGACCAGGGGACACTAAAAAGTGACGCACACAGCTGGGAGACCAGGGGGCACTAAAGAGTGACGCACACAGCTGGGACACCAGGGGACACTAAAGAGTGACGCACACAGCTGGGAGACCAGAGGACACTAAAGAGTGACGCACACAGCTGGGAGACCAGGGGACACTAAAGAGTGACGCACACAGCTGGGAGACCAGGGGACACTAAAGAGTGATGCACACAGCTGGGAGACCAGGGGACACTAAAGAGTGACACACACAGCTGGGAGACCAAGGGACACTAAAGAGTGACGCACACAGCTGGGAGACCAGGGGACACTAAAAAGTGACACACACAGCTGGGAGACCAAGGGACACTAAAGAGTGACGCACACAGCTGGGAGACCAGGGGACACTAAAGAGTGACGCACACAGCTGGGAGACCAGGGGACACTAAAGAGTGACGCACACAGCTGGGAGACCAGGGGACACTAAAGAGTGACGCACACAGCTGGGAGACCAGGGGACACTAAAGAGTGATGCACACAGCTGGGAGACCAGGGGACACTAAAGAGTGACACACACAGCTGGGAGACCAAGGGACACTAAAGAGTGACGCACACAGCTGGGAGACCAGGGGACACTAAAAAGTGACACACACAGCTGGGAGACCAAGGGACACTAAAGAGTGACGCACACAGCTGGGAGACCAGGGGACACTAAAGAGTGACGCACACAGCTGGGAGACCAGGGGGCACTAAAGAGTGACGCACACAGCTGGGAGACCAGGGGACACTAAAGAGTGACGCACACAGCTGGGAGACCAGAGGACACTAAAGAGTGACGCACACAGCTGGGAGACCAGGGGACACTAAAGAGTGACACACACAGCTGGGAGACCAGGGGACACTAAAGAGTGACGCACACAGCTGGGAGACCAGAGGACACTAAAGAGTGACGCACACAGCTGGGAGACCAGGGGACACTAAAGAGTGACACACACAGCTGGGAGACCAGGGGGCACTAAAGAGTGACGCACACAGCTGGGAGACCAGGGGACACTAAAGAGTGACGCACACAGCTGGGAGACCAGAGGACACTAAAGAGTGACGCACACAGCTGGGAGACCAGGGGACACTAAAGAGTGACACACACAGCTGGGAGACCAGGGGACACTAAAGAGTGACGCACACAGCTGGGAAACCAGGGGACACTAAAGAGTGATGCACATAGCTGGAACTGGAGCGCTTGGTCACGTTCAGGATTATAAAGCTGGACAACTGTCTCTGTCGTTGGAAACTTACCTAAAATGTTTGATGGTCTTATTTTAAAAAAAATTGATCACATGACTTCTTCTGATGTTACTGCAGATCTGCGGTAAGCTAGCTAGCTATCGTAGCTAACCTGGTCATTTCAGATCTACTGACAAACACTTACGGTACATCCACACGGCAGCGTGCATTGAAGCTTGCCGTTGGGCGTGTCTGGTGCGCGACCAACAACCGATCACATTAATCTCCCGCCACAGTCACACAAGCACGCGGTTTGATTGGCTTGGCTTTGTACTGGCATATGATTTGATTGGCTGGCGCTTCCGTCGACGCTTGAAAATTTGAACTTTTCTTAACTTTCGAAGCGAGCAACGGAGACTCTCCGTACCAGCTGTGTGTCACTTTTAGTGACCCCTGGTCTCACAGCTATGTGTGTCACTTTTTTGTGTCCCCTGATCTCCCAGCTGTGTGCGTCACTTTTTAGTGTCCCCTGGTCTCCCAGCTGTGTGCGTCACTTTTTAGTGTCCCCTGGTCTCCCGGCTGTGTGCGTCACTCTTTAGGGTCCCCTGGTCTCCCAGCTGTGTGCGTCAGTTTTTCGTGTCCCCTGGTCTCCCAGCTTTGTGCGTCAGTTTTTCGTGTCCCCTGGTCTCCCAGCTGTGTGCGTCACTCTTTAGTGTCCCCTGGTCTCCCAGCTGTGTGCGTCACTCTTTAGTGTCCCCTGGTCTCCCAGCTGTGTGCGTCAGTTTTTCGTGTCCCCTGGTCTCCCAGCTGTGTGCGTCAGTTTTTCGTGTCCCCTGGTCTCCCAGCTGTGTGCGTCACTCTTTAGTGTCCCCTGGTCTCCAGCTGTGTGCGTCACTTTTTCGTGTCCCCTGGTCTCCCAGCTGTGTGCGTCACTTTTTCGTGTCCCCCTGGTTCCGTTGTGTTTTGAGCTTCTTGCAGCGTTTATTTTATGCAGCGCTTTTAGTAAATGCTGAGAATGTTTCCTGAAGTTGGTGAATATGTTTCTTCATGTGTTTGGGCAAATTTGTGTTTTTATATTTGCATGCGTTTGCACCCGTCGGCCTCCGTACATTTTGACCTTGATGAAATCTTTCCTGTCCTCCTATTTTGTCATTATCCCATTTAACAGCATCTGCCAGTCTTCCTAGCCATTTCTGGTAAAAAGCACTCTCCTTTAAACATGCACCATGACAGATTTCCTCCACCAGTCTCAGGACCATTAGCCTTACTCATTCTCTGGGTGCCATCCTGATCCTACCCTCTTTCTTTCCATCGTTCCTCCATCTGCTCCACTGTCACTTACATCTTTCTTCCTCTTCCTCCACCATCACTCGCTCAGCTGCAATCTCCCCCGCTGCCTCTCTTTGTCCCTCCTTTCACAGTTCCTCCATCTCGGCCCGCAAACTACCTTCGGATCAAAATTTACGCTGACAGTTTAATGAATCCGGACCCTCTTAATGCTTCGCTCCTGTGGCTGAGGCTAGCTCTTTCCTACATGTGACATTTTCATGTTGAGCTTTATTGGCAGACAAGAGATCAATCACCCTGCAGGAGAGGAAGGTGTGCAAAGGCATAATGCCAGAAGGGTAATAATTCTTTTTACGCTATTATTTAAGATTTACCACAGACTACTCTGCTTGCTGCCTGCGTCTGAGAAGACTTCACTGTGAATATAGGCTTATGCGCGCGCGTGTGTGTGTGTGTGTGTGTGTGTGTGTGTGTGTGTGTGTGTGTGTGTGCGTGTGTGCATGTGTGTGTGTGTGTGCATGCGTGTGCTTGCGTGCGCGTGTGTTGTGTGTGATGATAAAGCTAAGGTCAAGTCTGATCTCACTATGCTGAGCCATGCTGACACGATTGCAGCGTTTCCACTGCTTGCTATGAAACGGCTCTACTCATCTTGACTCACTGATTTTAGGTTTTTCCTTTAGCAACATTTGTGTATAGTGCTTGTTTAGTATTTTAATGCTACATACAGTTGGAGGTTAAACCCTGCAGAGCAAATATTGGTCATTGTGAATCATCGCTAATAAAGGACCGGCTTATCTAAAGCCAGTTGAGTAGCACTTGAAATGTTTTAGCTCTATGAAACCTGATGTACTCTGTTTTCTTCAAGTTTGTATTTTGTTGGTCGAACTCACTTATTGTAAATCGCTTTGGATAAAAGTGTCAGCTAAATGCAATGTAATCACTTGCCCAACGTCTGTGCATGTAAATGGTCTGCAAGGGCTAAATTCCCTGTGTTCCCTCCAGAGAGTGTTTACATACTGATATACACCTGAACATCAGCAGGAGAGGACTCTTTAAAGTAGAGACACTACATACTGATATACACCTGAACATCAGCAGGAGAGGACTCTTTAAAGTAGAGACACTACATACTGATATACACCTGAACATCAGCAGGAGAGGACTCTTTAAAGTAGAGACACTACATACTGATATACACCTGAACATCAGCAGGAGAGGACTCTTTAAAGTAGAGACACTACATACTGATATACACCTGAACATCAGCAGGAGAGGACTCTTTAAAGTAGAGACACTACATACTGATATACACCTGAACATCAGCAGGAGAGGACTCTTTAAAGTAGAGACACTACATCCTGATATACACCTGAACATCAGCAGGAGAGGACTCTTTAAAGTAGAGACACTACATACTGATATACACCTGAACATCAGCAGGAGAGGACTCTTTAAAGTAGAGACACTACATACTGATATACACCTGAACATCAGCAGGAGAGGACTCTTTAAAGTAGAGACACTACATACTGATATACACCTGAACATCAGCGGGAGAGGACTCTTTAAAGTAGAGACACTACATACTGATATACACCTGAACATCAGCAGGGGAGGACTCTTTAAAGTAGAGACACTACATACTGATATACACCTGAACATCATCAGGAGAGGACTCTTTAAAGTAGAGACACTACATACTGATATACACCTGAACATCAGCAGGAGAGGACTCTTTAAAGTAGAGACACTACATACTGATATACACCTGAACATCAGCAGGAGAGGACTCTTTAAAGTAGAGACACTACATACTGATATACACCTGAAAATTAGCAGGAGAGGACTCTTTAAAATAGAGACACTACATACTGATATACACCTGAACATCAGCAGGAGAGGACTCTTTAAAGTAGAGACACTACATACTGATATACACCTGAACATCAGCAGGAGAGGACTCTTTAAAGTAGAGACACTACATACTGATATACACCTGAACATCAACAGGAGAAGACTCTTTAAAGTAGAGACACTACATACTGATATACACCTGAACATCAGCAGGAGAGGACTCTTTAAAGTAGAGACACTACATACTGATATGCACCTGAACATCAGCAGGAGAGGACTCTTTAAAGTAGAGACACTACACACTGATATACACCTGAACATCAGCAGGAGAGGACTCTTTAAAGTAGAGACACTACATACTGATATACACCTGAACATCAGCAGGAGAGGACTCTTTAAAGTAGAGACACTACATACTGATATACACCTGAACATCAGCAGGAGAGGACTCTTTAAAGTAGAGACACTACATACTGATATACACCTGGACATCAGCAGGAGAGGACTCTTTAAAGTAGAGACACTACATACTGATATACACCTGAACATCAGCAGGAGAGGACTCTTTAAAGTAGAGACACTACATACTGATATACACCTGAACATCAGCAGGAGAGGACTCTTTAAAGTAGAGACACTACATACTGATATACACGTAGTTCAAAAATGAAATAAAGAACCGTTCTCATGCTTCCAAAACACAAGCCCCCCAGAGTGCGGTTGTGCAGATCTAATAATATTATCTTTATATTTCTCAAAAGGCTTTCAGGGAGGTAGAAAATTGCATCCATGCCAATAACACACCTTTGGGTCTCCCTGTGCCGAGGCGCAGAGGAAGGTGCTGTGGAATTGTTATGTAAAGCCATGTCAGATCGCATTGTCTAGGCCACACTTAAAATTGTCAGACAGGACTGAGATGAAGAGGAGGCACAGGAGGAAGAGGAGGGTTATATTTAGAGATGCTACTGTGAATAAAGCAGGAGGAAGAGGAGGAGGAGGGAGGAACCCCTGGCAGCAGAGGAAATGTCATGGTTAGGGTTCAGTGAAGTGGTAAATCAGGAGCATCAGCGTGTCGGGGCGTTTAAGGGTGAGCTGGAGAGGAACAAAGAAACGCTATACGATCAGTTATTGGCCTGGTGAGCAAAGGGAAGGGAAGAGTAATACCTGCACTCTGTCACAGGGACTTAGAGCTCACACAACACATGCACAGTGCACCAGCCTTTGTGCTGTTGTCCAAACACATCTCACATTCAGGGACAGCTCCTTGAGAGCCGCCCGTAGAGGGATATTCTGTGAGGTAAGCAGAACAGCAAAGCGCAGCACAGCAGTGTCTCCAACAGAAGGCTTTTATTTGATACAATAAAACCAGCGAGCACATAAAAAAATGCAGATGTAAGCCCATAAAGGGCGTCGTAGGCACAAAGACGTGTCAACAGATCTGCATGCATCCATAAGCAAAGCTGGAGCAGGAGACCCCCAGAACCTCGCTTCCTTTGACACACTGCTTTTAGAAATCATTTAAAAGTCAAATATGTCGTCCTCAGTGAAATTCCTTCACTGCTGAGAGCTGAAACAGCGTTACGGGAAGCAGCCGCCTCTGACTGATGAAATCTGAAGCCTGATCATGCTCAACAGCAAATTAAATCACACAAACAAACACAAATTAAATCACGATTGTTAACTCATTATACCCGAGGCCACACATTGTTATTCCTGTCAGACAACTTGTTCGAGATGTAAAGGCAGCTTCGTTTGTTTGTTCGTGACTGTCAGTATACTAGTAGAAGAAGAACTATTGTATATTCCGCTAACAGAAAGCTTGAAGGTTTTTCTTTCTCACAACAAAATGGAGCTATTGTGCTCGGCGCCCCGGCTGAGGAAGCCTACCTGCATATCACTTGTTCAGCACTAGACACCACAAATACCAACGTTTGAAACTAAATGGTGTGCAAAGGCTAAAATCCCCGTGTTCCCTCCGGAGGGGGTTTCTCTCCCACACACACTTTGTATGTTTCTCTCACTCTCTAACCTCTATTGGTCCAGTACAAATATGTCAACGCTGCCCTGTCCTTTACACAGACACAAAGTCATGGTGCCGCTCATCACTCAGAGGACGGCTGCTTCTCGTTTCCTTGAAGGAGGACGGATTACTTTTACCTCGAGAGCCAGCGATGGTTTGTTCCATCTGTCCTCTTTGTGACCAAAATCCTCTGACTAATATGCAATCCCTACATGTAGGCCAATGGATTGTGATAAGCACACTTAGCCAACTGTGAGCACATTTGAGGCTGCACGAGAATCTGTGGAAGAGTAAACATTGTTGACTAGTAATGTAATGCAGTCTATGCAACAGTATCTTGTTGTTATTTATTTGATTTAAGTATTGCCAGTTCTGCAAAACCCATATTTGTACACAAGCTAACTGTCAGTATACACAGCTTTCCACTTTAACAATACTGCACATATTTATTTAGTATTTTGTTAATGTCGTTTTTTGTATTTTTAGTCATGTCATTTGTCCAAATCCTATAAGTATAATAAAAAAAATTATAGTTTTTTTTTAATAGTTATTATTTTGTGGTTGTTCTTCTTACCGTGTATCTTCTTTAACTGTGTTTCTGTATGCACCAAGACACATTCCTCCAACCTACTGTGTCTGATTCTTTCCTTTATGCCGATTCAGAGAGGTTTGTCTTCCCAAAACTCTACAGATATATAAACATATTGATGTGTCCGGTTCACAGCAGCATGCAATGTCCCTTTCCATCACAGTGTGTTCCTCAGAAAGCCGAGCTGCTGTCAGTCCAACAGAAACACCTGCAGACAGACACATCCATAGAGCCAGTGGAAGTTAGGGAGTACTTTAACTTCTAAATGAAGTGTTGGAAGACATGTGAAAAGGAGGAAAGGGGATGCTGGGAGATGGAGGATAGCTGACCCTTAGGGGTGTCAAACATACGTGACAACATTTACAAACATACCTGAGGGACAAAACTGGTCTTTAAACCGCAATATTCACAACTTTGATATCTTTTGTATGTACACATTTTATTTACGTGGAGGGGGTAACGGCCCGTCCACACAGCAGCTTTAAAAAACATCTTGAAAATCTTGAAGGTGGGCGTGTCTGAAAGCTTGGGGATTTTTTTCGAGCAACGCGACCAACAACCAATCACAGGAATGTCCCGCCCCCGACATACAAAGCAAAAAACCCCGGGGATTTTATGCGAGCAATATATATATATAAACTCCCCAAACAGGCGAAAACCTACCAGTTTCACCCACTGTCTCTGCCACCTCCCTCCATGCCTGGTTCCTCCGGTTTGTATCCCAGTAAATAGTTCTGGTCGTAAAGAACCGGGTGATTTGCTACCGTAATATCTCGTTTGGAATATGAGGAAATGAACTGCGGTCTGGCTCTCCCAGCTTGCACGCGGTTTGATTGGCTAGCGCTTGTACTAGCGGGATTTGCATAAACGGGATTTGATTGGCTGACGCTTCCAGCTCAGCTTCAAAAGTTGAACATTGCTCAACTTTTGAATCCTGAAAATCCTGAAAATCCTAGAAATCTTCGCTTTGCTTCCCCACAATGCAGTTCGGCGAAAAGCGAGGCAAAGTGACGTCACCCCATTCAAAGTGAATGGGCAGAGAAGCGTTGGAAGATTTTTTTAACGCTGCTGTGTGGACGGGCCGTAACCGGACCTTCTTCCTAAACAGTTCCCACTTTAGTGTTGTGTGCAGGTGTGATACTACACAGGTGTGGGAATGAATGTCATTTCTAGATCCTGACTTTATCATAAAGTAAAAAACGATTTTGCTCAGTTCCAGATACCGGGGACTAAATGTTGTTGTAGTTACTCTGTTGTAAGGCAGATGTGTAAATGGTAAACTAAAACAGTTGCACTTATGTTCCATGAGAAATGTCAGGTTGTTCCTAATGTTTCGTTAAAAGATAGTTCGTTAAATGTGAGCTTTTCAGAATGTATGCAGCAAATCAAAGGGAACCATTTGTAGTTTATTATGATGTTTCTGCTCAGACGCTCTGGAGATCAGATTGGTCAGAATGTGGCCCCTGGACTAAAATGAGTTTGAGACCGCTGCTTTAAAACACGAGGTAAACAGTGCAGTGTGGAGAACAGGAACACACAGCAGTAACAGCAGCGTCCCCTCACACCTGCGCAGGGACAGTGTGTGCACGCATGCATGAGAGAGTGTGTATGCAATTACATTTGTATTACGCGTGTCAATGACAAGATTGCTGTGAGAGTTAATTGAGCCTCGTGGAGGGTTTGAAAATGTAAACGCATAATGTAAAGCACTCTAATATTATTGAGATGCATTAACAATTTCACACGCTGCTTGAAAATGAAATGAAGCCAGAACACACACACACACACACACACACACACACACACACACACACACACAGAGAGAGAGAGACAGACACACACAGAGACACACACAGAGACACACACAGAGACACACACACACACACACACACACACACACACACACACACGGAATTCCCTCACTCAGTGCCGCCTCCTCCTCAAACTTTCTGCGTACCACCCCACCACCACCACCACACAAACACACACACACACACACACATTCTTGACAAATACGCAATGAAAGCACGCTGCAGGAATCTGTAAAGCTACATCACTGACACACCAATCTAAGCTCCTCACAAAGCTGCACAATCTGAGGGAAATAACTCCCACACCTGCAGTAATGCAAATCCCAGCATCCAAACACACACACACACACACACACACACACAGCTTGGGGCACAGGAAAACACCTCCATTGTAATTGTCTTCTCGCACTATTTTATTGTTTTTTGAATGTGTTTTATTGTGTTATATATATTATGTTGCATTGTTTGAGATTCCTGGGACTACTGTAGCTACTGTGCATATCACAATAAAGCCTTTGAATCCACACACACACACACACACACACACACACACACACACACACACACACACACACACACACACACACACACACACACACACACACACACACACACACACACACACACACACACACACACACACACACACACACACACACACACACACACACACACACACACACACACACACACACACAAAATGCATGCTTGCACGTGTGTGTGCACCAGAAGGACGTGCACTGCCTCTCTTTCCATCTCACAGTCCAGCAGGCAGAAAGTAAATAGCGGTTGCGTTCTGTAGAAAATAAAAACAGATACTTGTGTGATGTTGTTAAAACCCTCGGCTTGTGCTGCTGAGAGGAGGCTGAAACTGAGTCACACATACCTCATCTTTCTCCCCCTCTGTGGCTCCTCTTCTCCTCCGCTATTCCTTCACGTTTCCTCCATCCCTCCGGCGTTCATGTTTGCTCTTATCCCCTCTGTTTGCAGTCCATCTGACTCCCCCTTTCCCTCTCCCCCTTTCCTCTCTGCTTTGTATCTTCTTCTTTTTTCTATCTCCCTTCCTCCCGTGGATTCCTGGCGTTCACGTGGGAACCGTTTCATCCATCCTGCTGCCTCGCTGCTGTCTGTAAGTGGAAGTGAATGGACAGGAGGGGGAGCAAGAAGACAAGAGTGAGCAAACAGCCAGTTATCCTCTCACTTCCCCCCGTCTTCCCTCTCTCCCCCTTTCTCTCTGCGTCTCTCCATCATGACCTCCCCTCTGTGTCGCCATGCAAGCCCCTGTATCCTTGTGAGGGAGGGAGGGAGGGAGGGAGGGAGTAAGAGGTGGAGCTATAGTGAGTCGGTCTAATTAAAAAGCAGAGTATGTACAGCTGCAGAGAGGGGAGGAGAGAGGGGGGGAAATGGATCAAGGGGGTGGGACTAAGGGACAGAAAGGGGGAGGAAATGAGCGGCGATTGAGAGGGTTACTTTAAAATGTAATCTGTTACCATAACTAGTTACATGTCCAAAAAGGAATAATAAAGGGACTTCAAAAAAATGAAATCTAAGTATCAAAATAAAAAAGTAATCTGATTACCTTCTTTGGATTACCTCAATATCAAATGCAATGCAAATACAAATAAGATAAAATAAATAACAATATGTTTTACTTAAGTGTATTCAACCTCAGGTATCTGAGTGTTGTTATGTTTGCCTTGTAATGAAATGATTTCTTAAAATTCAAATACAAAAAATACACAATAAAAGAAGTAACCAAGATATTTCATATCAGAATCAGAATACCTTCATTCGACCCACAGAGGGGAGATGTGCAGCGCTACAGCAGGAAAGAGCCACAGACAGCTTAGTGTTGCAGATCTTACATGCGTTAAAAAAGTACTACGTTATAATATAATAAACAATATGCTAAAAAAAGATAAAAACTAAGAAAGTTACATAATTTTCAAAAACACAGATCAAAAACAAATCAAATCTACAAATTAAATCCTGTAGCAGTTCTTAGGATTTAGCAGCCCGGTATATATTACAGTTATTAAAGATGCATATGTATATAAAGTACATATTGCACATGAGGGTATTTAACAGCAGCAAGTTACACAATCTACAAAATACAAGATCCATACCTTGTAACAGTAACAAGGGTTTAGCAGCCAGGTAGAAATTACAGTTATTATCAACAATGTAGTGACAGTAATAGTACACAAATGCTGTTTAAGCTTAATACATTCATCAGAATCATAGTGTATTTTCGTTTAATTAATCAGGTGTCTACTGAATTAAAAAATATATTAAAACGGTTTTGTTTCCGTTTTCGTTTTGTGGTTTTTTGTCCTAAATGTTTTGGTTTCGTCTCACCTTGAGGGCCAGGCCCTCCCATTTGACATTCCTGCCCTCCCCCAATAAACACGTTTTTTATTATTTATAAAAATATATATATACATATTTTTTATTTTGTTAATTATAAATAAACTGTAAACTTTTATGCTACTATGTATGTGATGTCAGATAGTAACTAAAAAAAAAGAAATTGCAGGCTACGTCAAATAAATGCATATGTGTCTGTTGTGATTCGTCCACATTTAGACCAATCACAGTGTCACACTCTGCCGCCTATTCTGGATTTGTTTATTGTGCATTCTGTAAACTCCCATTTTTGTTTGAATTACAAAATGGACATCAGAAATTGGCTTAAAAGGTCAAAGGATTTATTAAAACGTTGCAGCAGCACGCCTTAATGTCACAAGCTTGACCTCGGCAAACCCAGGGGCTCAGTTAGCGAGCCCAAGCCTTGACTCATCAAGGCGGCCGCCACCAACGCTGTCTTCCGAGGCACAGCTCCTTGTGCCATTACCACCTGCGTTGCACACCCTATACCACACCCGCCATCCTCCTCCTCCTCCTCCTCCTCCGCCGCCTCCTCCTCCTCCTCCTCCTCCTCCTCCACTACAGACGCTACCTTGCAGCACATCGACAGGTACTATTGGGCCAGCAACCGCTCAAAGACCAACAGCCCCAGGTGATCTTGGGGTTAATAAACCCAACCAGGTGAAACTGGATCGTTATCCAGGGAGATTGTTTTCAGGAAAGAAGCGCACTTTTGCCACTGCATGGTACAACAACAGACCATGGGTTGAATATTCCTTAAAAACAGACGCAGCCTTTTGTTTCCCCTGTAGACAGTTTAAAGTAAATACGTCTTCATCTGATGCGGCTTTTACTGTCAAAGGTTTTTGCGAATGTTAACACGCCTTACAGACTGATAAAGGACTGCTAAGGCATGCCGCATCAAAAGAACACATTTCATGTGAGAGTTTTTGGAGAGAGAGACAGATACGCGAGGAAACAAATAAGGAAATGAGTACTTTGGTGCAGATCAGCTGGCACGGAACCGTTATTACGTGTCAGCTGTCGTTGATATTATAGCTTTTTTAGCTGTCAACCAACTCCCTCTCAGAGGTGACCACGATTCACTCCACAGCATGTCCGAGTCAGGCAGTGGGCTCTTCCTATCGCTGTTAGAGTATACGCTGCACAAAGATGCAGAGTTGGCCAAAATAATGTTCTAAGTTAGCTCGGCTGAGCGAAAGGATGCACCTGCACTGCCTAGGAAAATAAACCACGGGCTAAACAGTTCATCGTCTCCGTGTCTACTATTTATTTCCGAGTGCAACGATGATGAAGCTGCCACCCTCAACCAGTGTGCCTTGCTCGTGATTTACCAGTGTTTGTGCTGTCACGCACACGATGTTTCAAAAGTGGTTTCTATGTTGCCCTTTATTTGTGTATGAATTTGCGATAAGTGCGTCTTTACGCAATGCTGTTGGCTTTGCTGTTATATATTGTGCCGCAGGCCCGCAGCACAGGACGGTTTTGTGTGCCCTCCCATGAAAATCATATGCCCTCCCTTTAGATTTGTTCTGGCGCCGGGTCTGATGTCTATAATATATCATCCTGCTAGTTACTGTATCTAATATATATTTTATTTAAAAGTAATCTGATGACTTTCTGATGTAATTGTAATTAAATACAGTTTCTTTTTTTGTATCCTGATGACGGGTCTCTCGTGGTGTGAGGTGACAGGAAACAAGGTCAGCAGGAGAGACTGCAGAAAGGTCGTGGAGGGGGGGAGAAAAGGAGGGAGAAGGAGATAGGAACAGGCAGGTAGCGTTATTCTAAAGATATCTCCCATATGGGGGGGGGGGGGGCTGTGAGCCGCAGGATAATAGAGACACATGGACAACAGAGCAAGGTTAAACAGCTCTGAATTAACATGCAGGTGTTGTGCACGCATGCAAATCAAAAAGCTTTTAATTAATCAGGGTTTTCATTTAGGGGGTTTCTGTGGTTTGGGTCCAGGCTGGACGACAATAACAAATTGATTTATCGATTGTTATTCAATTTACAATGCTGCTTCTCCTTCATTGTGTTTTGTGCTTTACAGATCCGAGCAAATGGTCAGAGCTCAATATCTGCGCTCAACGTAAACACTTCTAAATACCGGAAAGATCCTGATTGTGCAACCTTGTCGAATTATTAAACAAGATATGATTGCATAGTATATATAATTAGTTACCGTTAAAACCATTCAAGAATTTCAAATACATACATTTTGATTTCTTTATGTTTTAAATTGTTTTCCCTCTGTCTGAAACCAGAGCCCAGTCTGCTCTGATTGGTTAGCTGGCTCACTCTGTTGTGATTGGTTCACCACTTAGAGATGTCCCGCCCCTTAGCCTATCAGTACAATGTGTTGGAGCGCTAGCCAATAGAGTGCCACAGTGACGCGTCCTAAAACCCGGAAGTAAACTCCTTCCGGTTCCCTCGACAAAAACCAAAGAAAATTTGTCCATAGGATTTTGGAAAATAGCTGGAAATAAGGTCTGTGGTTGAGACGCATTTAAGAGACGGATCACGTTTTGTTCGGTCGGATAATCTCCACATGTCTACACTACTTTTATCATTTTCTAATCATAAACCTATCGATTAGATCGTTTTTTGTCGAAGGAACCGGAAGTGGTCAAATGCTACCTTGCTTCCGGGTTTTAGGACGCGTCACTGTGGCACTCTATAGGAGCGTGTTACAAAGTGATGTCATTATTTGACTGAAGTAAACAAAGGAGTTTTGGGGTTTTAGGTAGAGTGTGGTAAAGAAACTCCCTCGAGAGTGAACAAAGACATTTTAGCCTTAGAAGACCATTTACATGCACTAAAACCTATATAACACACTACAGCAGACTAAGGCCTCTTTAAGGTGTTTTCATGCGTGGTTCTTGTTTAATAAAAACATAAGAAATGTTCTCTTAAAAGGTAGGGTAGGTAATTTTGGAGAAACCAGCTCGAGTGCGCTAGAATTTGAAAATAAACAACCGGAAAAAATCTGCCACTTCCTTACAGAGCCCCTCCTCCAACACACACGAACGCGCACATGACCAATGAGGGCACGAGATCAGTTTGTGCACAGATGGAAGGCTGACAGGCAGGTAGGCCATCCAGTTACTTTAGCCGGCTCAGATGATTGGTCGTGCTTTTTACCGTACCACGGCTTCCACAGATGAGATTTTGTATGTATTTTTTGTCAAAGCACTTCAGATATTCATTGCTATCGGGACGTTAAGAGCATTCCATGGAATATAACAACAAGTGTATCTCGAGCCGGTTTCTCAAACTTACCTACCCCACCTTTAATGCTGAAAATGGAAATGGAGCCCATCATCAGCCTGTTGTCACCTGAGGCTGCGAGCACACCTTAAACAGACGGAGAGATACAGTCTACACCTTCATGCCTGAAGGGCTGAGACATCTCATCCCATGTTATCGGCTCTGATCACTTATCTCGTCCCATCTCCTCTCTCTGTCTCACTAACATTAACATCCCGGCGAATCTCATTTTTACATCTCTGCCATGTTCCACTTACACACGCTCAGACCTCATTTCTGGGAATCAGCGTTTAAAATGGATTTCAAATAGAATTTCATGGAAAGAGGAACGATTACTCCCACATGATTTAAAACAGCTGAATGAACATGATGCATCATGGGATACATATGGAATACTAGCTATATATTTATATAGAGTCAAGCATGTTATCCATATTAACATAACCCACACATTGCATGGATAACTTTGCATATATCCATTTAAACACACACATCTTACACAAGGGGTAGAAATCACAGTTGTTCAAATACACATTTTCTAAATCTGGGGACTTGACGAGGATGTTTTGTGCTAAAACATAGTTAGTATAACATTTGACAGGAAAACAGACTGAATTGGTATCTAAAAATTAAGATAAAATAGGTCACAATAATGTGAAAAATGTGCGTGATCCATAAAGCATTACTTTATTTGGATATCATTAAAACACAGAGCTCCCATTAATCTATGAGATCTGATGTTGTGTGCATACTGCAAGCTGAAATTAATCTATACGCCTACTGCCTGAATTTGCTTTATGTGTTTCCCTTTCTTTGGTTAATCTGCTAGTTTTTTAATTCGGCAAGTGAACCCATTTCTTAATGTGTGTGTGAGCTTAAAGGGGCCCTATTTCATTAGTGTGTATCTACTTTAAAGAGTCCTCTCAAGCTGACGTTCAGGTGCATTATATCAGCATGTACTGGAGTGTCTCTACTTTAAAGAGTCCTCTCCTGCTGATGTTCAGGTGTATATCATTATGTAGTGTCTCTACTTTAAAGAGTCCTCTCCTGCTGATGTTCAGCTGTATATCAGTATGTAGTGTCTCTACTTTAAAGAGTCCTCTCCTGCTGATGTTCAGGTGTATATCAGTATGTAGTGTCTCTACTTTAAAGAGTCCTCTCCTGCTGATGTTCAGGTGTATATCAGTGTGTAGTGTCTCTACTTTAAAGAGTTCTCTCCTGCTGATGTTCAGGTGTATATCAGTATGTAGTGTCTCTACTTTAAATAGTCCTCTCCTACTGATCTTCAGGTGTATATCAGTATGTAGTGTCTCTACTTTAAAGAGTCCTCTCCTGCTGATGTTCAGCTGTATATCAGTATGTAGTGTCTCTACTTTAAAGAGTCCTCTCCTGCTGATGTTCAGGTGTATATCAGTATGTAGTGTCTCTACTTTAAAGAGTCCTCTCCTGCTGATGTTCAGGTGTATATCAGTGTGTAGTGTCTCTACTTTAAAGAGTTCTCTCCTGCTGATGTTCAGGTGCATATCAGTATGTAGTGTCTCTACTTTAAAGAGTCCTCTCCTACTGATGTTCAGGTGTATATCAGTATGTAGTGTCTCTACTTTAAAGAGTCCTCTCCTGCTGATGTTCAGGTGTATATCAGTATGTAGTGTCTCTGCTTTAAAGAGTCCTCTCCTGCTGATGTTCAGGTGTATATCAGTATGTAGTGTCTCTACTTTAAAGAGTCCTCTCCTGATGGTGTTCAGGTGTATATCAGTATGTAGTGTCTCTACTTTAAAGAGTCCTCTCCTGCTGATGTTCAGGTGTATATCAGTACAGTATGTAGTGTCTCTACTTTAAAGAGTCCTCTCCTGCTGATGTTCAGGTGTATATCAGTATGTAGTGTCTCTATTTTAAAGAGTCCTCTCCTTCTGATGTTCAGGTGTATATCAGTATGTAGTGTCTCTACTTTAAAGAGTCCTCTCCTGCTGATGTTCAGGTGTATATCAGTATGTAGTGTCTCTACTTTAAAGAGTCCTCTCCTGCTGATGTTCAGGTGTATATCAGTATGTAGTGTCTCTACTTTAAAGAGTCCTCTCCTGCTGATGTTCAGGTGTATATCAGTATGTAGTGTCTCTACTTTAAAGAGTCCTCTCCTGCTGATGCTCAGGTGTATATCAGTATGTAGTGTCTCTACTTTAAAGAGTCCTCTCCTGCTGATGTTCAGGTGTATATCAGTATGTAGTGTCTCTACTTTAAAGAGTTCTCTCCTGCTGATGTTCAGCTGTATATCTGTATGTAGTGTCTCTACTTTAAAGAGTCCTCTCCTGATGGTGTTCAGGTGTATATCAGTATGTAGTGTCTCTACTGAGACATGTCGGCTCTGTTGTGATTGGTCAACCGCTTAGAGATGTCCCGCCCCTTAGCCTGTCACGTACAGCGTGTTGGAGCGCTAGCAAATAGGAGTGTGAGTGTTCCATAGTGATGTCATTAGCCTTTACATGCACAGAAACTCCCTACAGGAAAGGGAACACCCCTCAAAGCAGAATGGGACCTCTGTAAAGGGTGTCTCTGCTTTGTAGGACGTGAGAGGTGATGTTAGAGCTCGTCTGTTGGAGGCTGTCAGCAGGGTGCAGCGGCAGATGGAAGATAATGAAAGCAGAACAGACTCTGTGAGACTGGACTCTGTCGTAAACAGCCGGCAGAGTCCAGAGAGAGAACCTTGAGTTTACACACGACAAAGAAGTTCTGCCGCCACAGTTTACAGCCGCTGTTTGCTTTATCATCCATTATATTCTGAGGATGTTTGAAGCCCTCCACCCTCCTCTGCTGGTGATTAAAGTGGAGCTGTGTGATGCTCAGGCTTCTTTGAAGAGTTTGAGATGCAGACACAGCAGCTGTCTGTGCACACTTTGAGAGATGAAACCGAAAAGAGAGAAGGCCACAACAGATTGTTGATCCTGTTGAGTTCCCTTCAGAGAATTAAAGACGTTAGTCGTGATCCTTTAGAAATGAATACCAGTTTTATTTTATTAGTTTAAGAGCTGAAAATTAATCCATAAATAGGCGCTTTCACACCGCAGTACTTTTCCCACAAAGGTTAATCAGAACTTAGTTCATGAGAACTCTTTAGTTCTCATGAACTAAGTACAGATCGCGTTCACACTGGAATAAGTCCCTGGGGAAGGATTAGGCAAGTGAAGCCGATGACGTCACTTCTTCTTCTGCTTTGGGTTTACTGGCAGGCCGCAAACAACTTCACGGCGTATACTGCCACCCGGAGTCCCCGGCCGGAAGTCCCCGGAGTTAGGGACTGGCTTCAGTAGAAGCTGCTGGGACTCCCAGCAGCTTCTACTGAAGCCTTCCGAGTAAATCACCAGAACGCCGACACCTCCTCATCTCCACCGCTCCCATGTTTTCTTTTGTGTTGCCCTAAGTTAGTCTCTCTGCGTTGGTGCGCTGGGCTCACGCTAATAATGCTAATAATGCTAATGCGAGGATAATAAAATGGCGGCTTCACAAAACTTTTTGGGAGTTTTACGGGGCGTGGTTTGCAATCCACCCAGCCAATCAGACATAGGAACCTTTGGCTCCCATGAGAGTTCCTGATGGAAAAGGGGGTAAAAAGGTTCTGATTAACTCATTTTAGTTCCGGCTTTTTTTGGTGTGAACGAGACATTTCGGAACTATATCGGAACTAAAGTGGGAAAAGTACTGCGGTGTGACCGCGCCTTATCCGGTGACGTCAAGTGAGGTATACGTTAGCTGCTTACGTAGTTGTGTAGAAGAAGGATAAGGAGAAGAACAATAACAACAACCAGACACAGAAGAATAAGAAAAAACCTAATAAATCCAACAAAAATAAATTCAGTTTAAGCAATATTGAAGCAAAAAGGCACAGATGAGCTTAGCTTTTAGTCAATAAAATATGTAAAGTACAAGTTGGAAGTGTAACATGTTACTTTCCCACTTGCTTTCAAAAGTAAACTCAAAATTCACTCTTAAAAGTACGGCTTTCTTCCAATCTCTTAGGATTAGGTTAGTATTTGATGCAAGTTACAGCTTACTCTCATTAAAATGTCTACAATTGAAGTAACACACACATTAAAGGTGGGGTAGGTAAGTTTGAGAAACCGACTCAAGATACACTTGTTGTTATATTCCATGGAATGCTCTTAACATCCCGATAGCAATGAATATCTGAAGTGCTTTGACAAAAAATACATAAAAAAATATCATCTCTGGAAGCCGTAGCGCTGTAAAAAGCACAACCAATCATCTGAGCCGGCCCGGCTAAAGTAACTGGATGGCCTACCTGCCTGTCAGCCTTCCATCTGTGCACAAACTGATCTCGTGCCCTCATTGGTCATGTGCGCGTTCATGTGTGTTGGAGGAGGGGCTCTGTGAGGAAGTGGCTGATTTGTTCCGGCTGTGTATTTTCAAATTCAAGCGCACTCGAGCCGGTTTCTCCAAAATTACCTACCCCACCTTTAAATATAACAAATCACAAGAGTAAAGAAAAATAATACAATAAAAGTTGAATATTGAGATTAGGGGCAGCTGATATTATATTCTAATGAATTTACGGCATACTGTTGCCGTCTAAAGAAATACACAAATCTCCAAATGTGGTGCTTTTGAATTTCTTTAGATAAACTCGAGGCTTCCTTTATGGATGGAGTAATGTTTCTAATTTCTCTCACGCTAAATTAAGCCAAGATGGATTATCTTAAAATTGCATTATCACCCAAATTGTAGACATGAAATCAAACACATTGTCTCCTGTTCAATACGTTTCATCATATATTGAATTAGGCACACAAATGTGTCCTTTTATAATAAAACATCAGAAGTCTAGTGCTCCTCTGACTTTCATACAGCTCTATCATTAGGTTTGGAATTTTAATGTGCTCGATACTTTGATTTTTTTAACCAAACACCAGCAAAAATAATGACATTCTCATCATCAAACAACCCTTAAAAAAAGCTCCCTGCATATATCCGATCAGATCTCTTCCTCACCAAAGCAGCAGCTCTAGTTTCACAGCGCTCATTAATCAGCTCTGTGTCTGACGGGCTACAAAAAGTGAATTTTAAGCAGCTCCTTTAATGTACACTCAGATCAAGTCATCAATCACAGCCTAATACAAGGTTGTAGGAAAAGGGGGACGTGCCTAATGGCGAGACCTAACTGCGGCCATGAACTGAAAAGGTTTTTATTATTGTGCTATCTCAGTTTGAAGCATGATGGATGGAGGGGGTGTGCAGTTATTTGTAAGAAACCTGACTTGTCTTTGATCCGAAGCGAGGCCCGGGACATTGTCAGAGATCTTAAGCTGCTTTGATGGATGAGGGGACTTTTTGCAGCTTTGTTTCTGGGCCGAATGATGACTTTGCTCGGCCGTCCTCTTGTCTGGAAACAAGGCTGGAGGTCAGGAGAGAAACGCTGCTTGGCACAATAATAAATGGGGGAGAAGATGGAGTGTGAGAGCAGAGAGATTTCTGGCTGCTGCTGTGCACCAGAAGGCACTAACAATACATCGTATCGCTCTTAATGCTCGCTCCTCTTGTCCACCCTCACATAAGTCTTGGAAAGTGACTTACAATAAAGTCGTAAAGCAGTTACAATACATTAGAGATTTCATTTTGGATGATAGATGCATTTGGCTCAGAATAAAAGGTGCTTTTTGTAAGTCTCTCTTTCCACCAGGTGGGGATGTTGTTCCTAAAGTGTCAGGGAAGGTTAAAACCTGTTAAGCCCTGAGCCTGTTTTTCAGGTCTCAGGCTCGAAAATGACATTCCCAGAACAAATGACTATATATTCACTTCTAAAAGGGTTCAATTAATAATCTTTTTTCTCAAAGCAAGGATACATCTGTGAGTTGGATGTAGAAGTGTTAGAATCAATATAGATGTTTGTATTTTAATGTAAATTCAGATTGAACACAGCAAATTATAGTGTCCGTCCAAAAGAAAAAAATTACTTATAGTGAAAACCACCCTTGAATGATGGGATGGTCGACTAAAAGCTTTAGGAATCCAAACTAAAACATATAATAAATACCCTGTATCAAGATTGATGCAAAACAAGTGAAATTTGACCTTTTTATAGAGATTTAGCAAAAACAACCCACTTCTGGGGTCATTTGGGTGGATTTTCCATATCTCTGGCCCCCCTTGGTCGATTTTGATGATTGACATCTCTTTCTAACCGTCAGAGCCAATGGAATCGAGGGGAACTCCCACATACGCACACACATTACGAAATAAGGAGTGAAAGTGACGCATAGCTAAAGCCGGAAGCTGCGATAACTCTGGTGGCTACCATTAGCAGCTAACTTTTACTCTCCGATTTTTACATAAAAATTGAATTATGGATAAATCATTTTTTCAAAGCTACAGAAACATTATCAACCTATGGATTAACCGATTCAGCTGCGTTTTTTCTTGTTTTAATGCCATTGAACACGTCTTTTGATCAGATTGACAGCTACGGTGAGACGATCTCCCGTAAAAGCTCCGTAAAGGTACGTGTTGTGATGTCTGTGTTTGCTTCCCCTGTCGCGAGTTCGGATCGCTCAGTGATGATACTATACCTATACAATCTGTGGAACCTCAGCTTTAATCGGATATCTTGTATGTGCAGCTACGATAAGTAATAAGGGTATCTTTATCTTGAGTTATGTGCCAAAGTGCAGATGGACAATTAGATCGATTGTCCATCTATATTTTGATTATTATTTAATGGAAACCGTCCATAATCAAAGAGTCATTCAAAGTCAATCAAATACTTATTTCACTTCAGGGTGATAGCAGGACACCCCATCTAGTCACTCAGAGAGAATCAGGACAATCTGAAGTAGAGTTTCAAAATAAAAGACCTTTGAAGTCTCATATATGAGCTATCATCCCTCTGTTTTTAGATAAGAATAAAACAAAAACTATCCAGTATCAAAGACTTATTTCACTCCAGGGTGATAGCAGGACACCCCATCTAGTCACTCAGAGAGAATCAGGACAATCTGATGTACAGTTTCAAAATAAAAGACCTTTGAAGTCTCATATATGAGCTATCGTCCTTCTGTTTGTATCAAACAGTTAAAATGTTCGAATTACACTGAACCAGAATTGTCCCCCTTTTTTCTTTAACAGCGAAGAAAATTGGATATGTTAATGATATATTGACCACAGAACTCAAAATGTCCCCGGTTTTAATTTTGAAAATCTGGTCACCTTATATTAAGATGCCCTGAGACACAGTGTCGTGAAGAAAAAAAAAGAGACCCGCCGAGGGGGGCTTTGGGGCTTATTAAACAACAAATAAAATCTTCCCCTCAAATGCTCATTTAACCCTCAATGTCTTCCTGTCCAAATCGACAAATTTGAGAGCGATGAAAAGTGAGGCAGGGACGAGCATTGCCTCACGTAACCCCACATCAACTGGTTGGAACGCGGGCACTAATTTAGCGCGGCCACTTATTTTGTTAGCGTGCTCAAGCCAGTTACTGTGGGGAGAGGTGAGGCACAGATGAGCTCTGCCTCACCTCAGAATGCGTCACCCCACAGAAACTGGGAAAATTGGAAAGCGGGCATTAAGCGCATGCCTGTTACCATCTCACTGTAGGTCACCAATAGCCGCGTTCACACCAAGTACTTTGCCGTACTTAATTCCCAGCACTTAGTTAGCAGCACTTAGTACCCCCATGGAACTAAGAGCCGATTACGTTCGCACCGGAATAAGTTCCCTGAGGGAAGATTACGCAAAGGAAGCCGCTGACGTCACTTCTTCTTCTGCTTTGGGTTTACCCGCAGGCCGCAAACAACGTGTGAAAGCGCCTAATGTAATGATTGTAGATCCGTTTATTACATGTGTCCTCGCCATCCATAGTCTCTAAATAACTTATTTCACATAGATATGATATTTAGGCTCGCTGGTCTCTTCATACAACGGCAATGAGAAAGCGCCAGGGGAGGCAGCCATAACCTCTGCCGCACTGAAGGGGGCGCACGTGAGCCCACGGGTTCTTGTTGCTACTGTTATTCTACGCAGAGACGGATAGACACAAACAACAAACTAGACTTTTGAAATAGAGGAAGATAAGGAGTACTTTTACAAAAAAGTTATAGAGATTGTTGTCCAGAAGGAGAATAAAATGTAATGAAAATGGGATCTTACTAAGAAAGAACAATCCAATATTTAGATTTTGAGTATCCTTTTGTTGAACGGTCTGTTTAAAAGGAATCGAAGCATCATTCTAAAAAAGCTTTTGAAAATAACTGAATATTTCGATTAAGGTCAAAATATAATATTTGTAAATCTGACTCTGAAACAGGTAACTGTCATTCTTACATTTACATAAGAAATACACTTTAAGGACGCCATAATATGCTTTTTGGGGGTTTTCTCTTTTTCCTCTAGTATGTTTTATAGGTTTTAATGCATATAAATGGTCTACATCTGAGGAAGGAGAGGACCCTTTAAAGTAGAGACACTACATACTGATATACACCTGAACATCAGAAGGAGAGGACTCTTTAAAGTAGAGACACTACATACTGATATACACCTGAACATCAGCTGGAGAGGACTCTTTAAAGTAGAGACACTACATACTGATATACACCTGAACATCAGCAGGAGAGGACTCTTTAAAGTAGAGACACTACATACTGATATACACCTGAACATCAGCAGGAGAGGACTCTTTAAAGTAGAGACACTACATACTGAAATACACCTGAACATCAGCAGGAGAGGACTCTTTAAAGTAGAGACACTACATACTGATATACAACTGAACACCAGCAGGAGAGGACTCTTTAAAGTAGAGACACAACATACTGATATACACCTGAACATCAGCAGGAGAGGACTCTTTAAAGTAGAGACACTACACACTGATATACACCTGAACATCAGCAGGAGAGGACTCTTTAAACTAGAGACACTACATTCTGATATACACCTGAACATCAGCAGGAGAGGACTCTTTAAAGTAGAGACGCTACATACTGATATACACCTGAACATCAGCAGGAGAGGACTCTTTAAAGTAGAGACACATACTGATATACACCTGAACATCAGCAGGAGAAGACTCTTTAAAGTAGAGACACTACATACTGATATACACCTGAACATCAGCAGGAGAGGACTCTTTAAATTAGAGACACTACATGCTGATATACACCTGAACATCAGCAGGAGAGGACTCTTTAAAGTAGAGAAACTACATACTGATATACACCTGAACATCAGCAGGAGAGGACTCTTTAAAGTAGAGACACTACATGCTGATATACACCTGAACATCAGCAAGAGAGGACTCTTTAAAGTAGAGACACTACATACTGATTTACACCTGAACATCAGCAGGAGAGGACTCTTTAAAGTAGAGACACTACATACTGATATACACCTGAACATCAGCAAGAGAGGACTCTTTAAAGTAGAGACACTACATACTGATATACACCTGAACATCAGCAGGAGAGGACTCTTTAAAGTAGAGACACTACACACTGATATACACCTGAACATCAGCAGGAGAGGACTCTTTAAAGTAGAGACACTACATGCTGATATACACCTGAACATCAGCAGGAGAGGACTCTTTAAAGTAGAGTTACCCTCCTAACCCCGGTTATGACTCTGTTTGCTCACGGCTATGAACTTAATATATATTTGAGTCGTGGGTCTTACAGAAACATTAACAGATGAATCACCGGGGCCACGGGGTTCATTGAATACAGATGCAAAATCTGAGACACATTCTTGATCTAATGCATTAAAAATGGTTTAAACATAGCAGGGTTCTCACATGTTCTGCAGGTATGTGGCGCTGATGATGCAGACACCATGAACCTCATCATGCATTTGATGTTTTAACGTTTTACATCAGAGGGAACTCTACAGCCTACAGTATATACAGCGTGCCAACGATTAAAATAACTTATAATATATTTTCTAAATGTTGGCAATAATCATGTTAATTTGGCTTAAACCTGCAGACCTCAAGAAAAATAGTTATTTAGAACCTCCTGCAGGGACGTCCCTGGACTAGAGAGGGGATTCTTCTTTTGAAATATATTTTTTCGAACAGGTAAATATGTGAAGAGACAAAATCATTCATTTTATCAAAAAATGCTTAAAACTTTTAAATAAAAAACTCTAAAACATATTGCAATTAAAAGAAATTGCATTCAGTTAGGACACATTCTTTTTTATATCTTCAGGTTATTATGAATCCTAATTTCGAAAGATACCTAATAACATTAAAAAAGTATTAAAAAGCTTCAATAAAAAAAAGATTGAATAACTACGTTGTGCAAATCTGTTCTTTCTCACATGATGGTTCCTTTATTCTTAATGAGTCTCTATTTTTCGTTTAATCTGACATGAGAGCAAGCTCCACAGATCTTCTAACACGACTCAGGATATTCTTGATTATCCCAAACATTTAAATTCTCCACCAAGTGTGATTATGATGCATGACAAAATAACTTGTGTAAACGCTCACCGGCAGGTCCAGGGATCATGATGGTGGCAAGGGATGCATCCAATGGGAGGGGGTGGACAGGAAATCCGACATGTTTGAAATCAGAAAGGTAATAAATCCAAGGCTGGAGAACAAAGGTTTCAAAGCTCATGCTAACGTTGATGAACTAACAAGAGCGAGTGGAAAAGAGCTGCTTAAATACCTGCAGGGCTGATGAGGAAATGGGGAACAGGTGAGCAGAGTATCGAGGGGTCATGTGACCGGAGAGACAGTCAGAGGCCACCTGGTGGACAGGAGGGGAATGACAGATGACCCTTTACTGACAATTAGGTTCAAACTAAATAATACAAAAACATCGTTATTCAAAGTGTTAGTGTAGCTCCTCCCCAAAAAGTTAATCTGACGAAAAACTCGATGTGAAAATGTGCAATACTGTATAGTAGCCTACACTATTTGATAAATCCATCTGCTCTCTTTTGATGTCCTCTTTTCAATAACTGCTTTTTTTTCGCAATAGAAAGGATAAAACCAGCCTCTACATTGTTTTTGTTGTTGTGGTGATTAGATGAGGTAAACAACAGGACAACAGGAAGTATTCATGTTACATGATCACATCGTTTTGACTAAAACATGTGTTTGAGATGGTGTGTTAAGGGACATTTTTAGGGCACACTTGCCTCCCTCTCTTTGTTGTCTGTTTACCTGCTGATGTTGGTTTGTTTACCTCCTCCCTCTGACGTTACATGACATGCCATTTGTTAGACGCTTTTATCCAAAGCGACTTACATACTCAATACTGTCTGTGGGCAATCCCCACAGGAGCACTTTGGGGTGAAGTGTCTCAGGGACACAACGACATGCTGACTGCAGTGGGGTTTGAACCTGTGCTTCCTTGATCCAAACACCAACGCTCTATCCACTGCACCACACGCCTCCAACACTCCTAACTGACACGTGGGAAAAGAGGGGGGAGGAGGGATAAACTCAAGCTGTGACCATTATGTTCTTTTTTGGCGATTATATGAAATAACCAACATTAAAATCCTTTAAAATGTAGGTCAGATTTTACATGAGGAAAACAGGAAGCTTAGTTTCTTACATAATCTATGGATATTTGTTAGAAAATCAGAAATTCATATTTACTTTTTGACTAAAGCAAGTGTTTAAGATTATGTGTTGAGGGACATTTTGAGGGCACACTTGCCTCCCTCTCTTTGTTGTCTGTTTACCTGCTGATGTTGGTTTGTTTACCTCCTCCCTCTGACACGTGGGAAAAAGAGGGGGGAGGAGGGAGGATGGGAGGGGGGGGGATTAGCGCAGAGTCGGTGACTTTTTCAGACAACAACAAACACAAAGACTTGAGAGAGAAGTCAGAAACCATCGCTCCTCTTCCTCCTCCTCTTCCTCGGTCAGAGTCAGCTTCTCTCCCCGGGCTCCCTGCACCTCGCTCCGGCTTCACAGCATGTCTCAGGCCGGCTCCCAGTCACCAGAGGACGGACTCTACGGTGAGTGATGGAGCCTCATAGAACCGCTCTTTGTTTAGCTCTTATGTAATGACGTTTCCTTTACAGTCATGACGTAACATGCTAGCAGATCGTACCGTGTGCACAAATCTATAAACATATGAGGTGAATAATTTACACCGTTGCGCAGATATGAGAGTGTGTGAGCAGGTGCGTGAGGATGCTCAGTGAGTTGTGTGTTGTTTCCACCCTCTCATTGTGTAAACGGATTCCCTGACTCACCTGTTTGTTTCTCTGTAAGCCAATTTAAATGTGGAGATGTCCTGACGCTTATAGCTCAACTGTGCTGCACATTGCCTGGCACAGAGGATGCTGGGTAAAAAACAACATGTGGAACAGTGTTATGGGAAGCAGGGGAGTAAGGGACTGTATGCCAATGACGGGGGGGTTCAGTTTTATAGTTGACTTTTCAAAAAGCAACACAAATGTTACAGACAGTCTCTAGTTTTAGACTAACACACCAATAACGGTTCATTTGCAATACGCTGATTTATTTGGCCTACATGTCATTGGATGTGTTCATATGTTTATTTTTATATAGGCACTATTCAGATGTCCATAGAAATAGATACATAGATTGTTTTCCTCTCCATACAACATGCACAATGCAACTTTGTAGTTCATGGCACACAAAAGACGCATTTTGCGAGAACAAAGGTGAAATTAAATATACCTTTCAATTTCCAAAACAATGTAACAGCAAGAACACACCAAGAAAACCTCTTGCCCTGTCCCTTGTCATTTCTGCAGTCCTTACATTAGGGCTGCTCGATTATGGCCAATTCATAATCTCGGTTATTTGGGTCAATAATTGATATCACGATTATTAAAAACGATTATCCATTTACTTTGAAAACACCCATTTATTGAAAAAAAATGTTGATTACCCTGAACTTTAAGTATAATTCAACTGAAAAATCAATAAAAAAATCAATAAAATAAAATAAATAATCGTTTTATTTCGATTATATTGTTTTCATAATCGTTGCAAGCCAAAATCGTAATTGCGATTAAAATACGATTACCTACCTTACGTTGGAGAATACATGTATAAGCCAGTGTTTGCTGCAGACTCTTTTGGTGTCCAGCAAATTACAGGATATCTTGCAAGAAAAAACTGAAATGAAACGTAAATCTTAAGAACAACAAAAAAAAAAAACAACTCCAATGTTCTTCCTAAACAATGTAAACACACTTCCTTTACTTTAAACAAGACATAAGCCCCTCCCTTTCCCTAAATATATACAGCACAAGCTCAAAGCAGATATTTATACCATTGCAAAATATTAAAATAACAGGAAGTCATTGAGTTTTCTTAGCATCCACATTACATGACTCGGATTTGGCAACGATACAGGATTGCACCGTTAACTCTGGTTTAACGTGCAGATAGCTAAGTCAGGAAACAAGGCAGTGGTTATGTCATAACTCTCTAAAAACATATCTAGGGCAATGGCACAGTTTCCATGCTCGCCCTCACCCCTCCGTCTCCCCCTCTGTGTGTGTGTTGGTGTCAAAAACCTGTTCAGATGTGAGGATTAAACACATCCGATGCAAAGAAAGTTCACTTAGAGGTGCTGATATTTAATGCTCGCTGCCGGCTCACAGAGGGATACAAGAGGGAGGAAAGGAAGGCTAATCGCTAACAGAAATAAGAGCTTATGTAAGCATGCATGCTGTCGGCCTGCGTTAGCCCTGCCCTACTATTGGGCTGCGAACGTGCAAGCTAACACATGAGCGTGCACGAGGAAATATCCTCCTGCTTATGCACCCAATGAACCGGGTGTCCACTCATTCATAAACAGTGTGTGTTTACATGACTCATTGAGAGACACAGGCTCTAGTTTGTGTCTAAATACATCTTTTATTGATTTGATGTTGTTGGGGTGTTATCGAGTGTTTGTTTACACGCCCTGCAGGTCATCTAATGTCACGTGAGGACATCGTAATGCTGCTGATAATTCATTCATATTCATATGTCAGCGCACAATAACACACTTACTGTCTACATCCAGTACACACACACACACACACACACACACACACACACACACACACACACACACACACACACACACACACACACACACACACACACACACACACATAGAGAGAGAGAGAGACACATACACACACACATAGAGAGAGAGAGAGACACACAAACAAACAGAGAAAGACACATTTAGAGAGACACACAGAGAGAGAGAGAGAGAGAGAGAGAGAGAGAGAGAGACACACACACACACACACACACACACACACACACACACACACACACACACACACACACACACACACACACACACACACACAGAGAGAGAGACACAGACACAGAGAGAGAGAGACAAACACACACACACACACACACACACACACACACACACAGAGATAGAGACACACACACACACACACACACACACACACACACACACACACACACACACACACACACACACACACAGAGATAGAGACACACACACACACACACACACACACACACACACACACACACACAGAGAGAGATAGAGACACACACACACACACACACGCACACACACACACACACACACACACACACACACACACACACACACACACACACAGACACACACACACACACACACACACACACACACACACACACACACACACACACACACACACACACACACACACGCAGTTCCCTTCTTGCATCAGGCTGAGCCTCATTAAGGGATTCACGGGTCATGTGGGGACATCAGAAGCTGCAGCGGTCAGCTTTAACAATGAGATGCTACGACTTGTGACCCAGATGAATACTGAGCTCTGAGAAGCTTTAAGTAACGGTGAACTCACATAACTTATCTTTTGGCATCGCTCGGTTATCAATTCCTGCTTTGAACAAACCCCTTTGACACAGATTCATAAGACAAAGGAACAATCATTTGGAAGTATCCATTTAAAGAAAGAACAAAATACTTTGGATGTTTTTACTCTCCTCATCACGACTCCTTTCTGCCTCATTACAGACCAACTAATGTGCACCACCCAAACACTGCCTGGGCTTCATCACAAACTCTGCTGCTTGAGTTGTTTCCTCGTCAAAGATTCAAAGGCTTTAGTGCCATGTGCACAATAGCTTCAGCATGAAAGTTAAAGACATCAAATGGTGCAATAGACAAAATAATTAGCAGGAAGAAGCCAATCACTGTGATCGTGATTATTATGACGCTAAACCTCCAGCCAGTTGCTTCCTTGTGTTGTTTCCTCCTCACTTCTTACTTTGTTTCCTTGTGTTGTTTCCTCCTCACTTATGTTGTTTCCTCCCCACTTCTTACTTTGTTTCCTCGTGATGTTTCCTTGTGCTGTTTCCTCCTCACTTCTCATTTATGTTGTTTCCTCCTCACTATATGTTGTTTCCTCCTCACTACTTACGAT
This sequence comes from Notothenia rossii, assembly GCF_949606895.1. Lineage (NCBI taxonomy): Eukaryota > Metazoa > Chordata > Actinopteri > Perciformes > Nototheniidae > Notothenia > Notothenia rossii. Next base: position 56,906,761 of record NC_136910.1, read on the forward strand.
GTTTCCTCCTCACTTCTTACTGTATGTCGTCCCCTCTTGTTGTTTCCTCCTCACGTCTTACCTTGTTTCCTCCTCACTTCTCACTTATGTTGTTACCTCCTCACTACTTACTGTTTGTTGTTCCCTCGTGTTATTTCCTCTTCACTATATGTTGTTTCCTCCTCACTTCTTACCTTGTTTCCTCCTCACTTCTCACTTATGTTGTTACCTCCTCACTACTTACTGTTTGTTGTTCCCTCGTGTTGTTTCCTACTCACTACTTACCTTGTTTCCTCCTCATTTTTCCCTTGTGATGTTTCCTCCTCACTTCTCACTGTATGTTGTTTCCTCCTCACTATGTTGTTTCCTTTTCACTTCATACTTTGTTTCCTCGTGATGTTTCCTTGTGCTGTTTCCTCCTGACTTCTCACTTATGTTGTTTCCTCCTCACTACTTAATGTATGTTGTCCCCTCTTGTTGTTTCCTCCTCACCACTCACTGTATGTTGTCCCCTCTTGTTGTTTCCTTCTCACTGTATGTTGTCCCCTCTTGTTGTTTCCTTCTCACTGTATGTTGTTTCCTTCTCACTGTATGTTGTCCCCTCTTGTTGTTTCCTCCTCACCACTCACTGTATGTTGTCCCCTCTTGTTGTTTCCTCCTCACCACTCACTGTATGTTGTCCCCTCTTGTTGTTTCCTTCTCACTGTATGTTGTCCCCTCTTGTTGTTTCCTTCTCACTGTATGTTGTCCCCTCTTGTTGTTCCTTCTCACTGTATGTTGTTTCCTCTTGTTGTTTCCTTCCCCCCCCCCCTCCAGGCTCCTGGGTGGAGCTGGAGGATCTGATGGCAGCCGTCAGCAGGGACAGTCTCGCGGGTCAGGAGAGTTTCTCCTCCTCCCTGCAGGGGGAGCTGGAGAGGATCCTGCTGGAGGCGCAGCTGGAGTGTGAGAGGAGTCGAGACAGGTAAGTGCTGCACTTTGTTTGTGTTGTTGTTTTGTTGTTGTGTTGTCAGGGAGCTGAGCGGCACAGCGAGGCGTAAGACTCATTTCCACAGTAATGACTTTCACTCAGCTTGTTCTTCACCATGTGTGTTTATTTTCTCTGTGTTTATTTGTTTTAACACATTAGTGCACGTCTTGATGGTAAGCCCACATTGCAAATGTCTTTTTATTTTCCTCAGTCCCCCCCAGGAGGGGACTCCGACCCCCCCTGGTTCCCCCAGACCCAGCAGTGAGCATGACAGCGACTGCATCACCATACAGGTACTCATTCCTGACAAGAATAACTGTTAATAATCACTGTTAGAAAACTCTCACTCGTCCCCGGCCCGAGCTTCAGCATCAGGATCCGTGGATTTGTGATCCTCTCCATCCTGGCCGTATTTAACAAGAGAGGGAGTTACACGGTCACAAGATGGAGGCATACCGGTTCTTCTATATAATCATACATCCTGACTTTTTTCTCAAAATTCTGACTTTCTCTAAAAATTATGACTTTTTTCTCAAAATCTCAAAATTCCGACTTTCTCTAAAAATTCTGACTTTTTTCTCAAAATCATTTTTTTTTTACTTTTTCTCAAAATTCTGACTTTCTCTAAAAATTATGTATTTTTTCTCAAAATTATGTATTTTTTCTCAAAATTCCGACTTTCTTTAAAAATGTTGACTTTTTTCTCAAAATCATTTTTTTTAACTTTTTCTCAAAATTCAGACTTTCTCTCAAAATTATGCCTTTTTTTCAAAATCTCAAAATTCAGACTTTCTCAAAATTATGTATATTTTATCAAAATCTCAAAATTCTGTCGTTTTTCTTAAAATCTCAAAATTCTGACTTTTTCTATAAATTCTGTATTTTTTCTCAAAATCTCAAAATGCCGTCGTTTTTCTCAAAATCTCAAAATTCTGTATTTTTTTTTCTCAAAATCTCAAAATTAGCTATTTTTTCTCAAAATTAGCTATTTTTTCTCAAAATGTCAAAATTCTGACTTTTTCAAAAAAATCCTGACTTTTTACTCAAAATCTCAAACAGTGTCCTTCACATGCTGATATCCAAGAGAGGGAGTTCCACAGTCACAAGATGGAGGAATAGAAAGCAGTATTCAATGTTTACTTCAGATTAGCTCCACGTCAGAAATGAGCATGCTTGTCACATGTCTCTCTCCATAGAGGCTGAATCATCATGTTAATCACATAGCTATCATATGCCTCAAACAGTCCTGATGCTCTTCTAGGTAATCACACATCCTGTCATGTTCTCAGCTACAGTTGATACCTTTGTTATCATGTGGAACTCATGTTGGAAGAGGACATTCAGGATTTCCCCAACACACTGTTTCCCTTGATCACCTGATCCTGTGTTCATTCTGCAGGAGGAAGCTGACCGGAGAGGAGACACTGACTGGGTGTGGGACTGGTCCAGTAGACCTGAAAATATGGCACCAAAGTAAGAGCAGGTTTAAAGTCACAACATTTGACTTTCAGTAAGAACATTTTATTTATTCACGCATGTTTTGACGGCATGTCAAGTGTTGAGACACACAATGCGTCTCCTCAAACTGCCACACTTGATCTTCTGCAGTGAAATATTTATCAGGTACTCTAAACGTGGGTCTCTCAGTGCTCAGTCCTGTCCCCTGTGTTCTCATGAACTGTTTATCCTTTCTTTTCTGTCCTCGTTGTTTCTGCAGAGAGTTTGTGTTTCAGCACCCGAAGCAGCAGGGCTCCTTCAGCGTGAGGAAGACGCAGGTGATGAAGAGAGGAATCTTCTCCTACGACGTCCTCCTCATCCTCATTCCCTCCCTGCTGGTTTCACACCTGCTCACGCTGGGAATCGGGTGAGACATGCACTCACTGACTTTAAAGGTCCCCTATTATACTGTTCTTCCTCAATATATTATAGGTCTCGGATATATACAAAACATGTCTCTGAAGTGTTTGGCTCCGAACACCAAACAGATCATTGCAGCATTACCCATAATCCCCTCTGTTTCAGCCCTGTTTCCAAAGTGCTGATTCTCTGTCTGTTACTTTAGATGAAAATAAGGAGCCCCTCCCCACGCCCCTCTGAGAAACATTTGGTTCAAAAGAACACATTAGGCGCGTTCACACCGCAGTACTTTTCCCACTTTAGTTCCGAAATGTCTCGTTCACACCAAAACAATCCGGAAATAAAATTAGTTCATGAGAACCTTTTTACCCCCTGTTCCGTCCCTGCTAGAGAGCAGGAACTTTCATGGGAGAAAAAGGTTCCTATGTCTGATTGGCTGGGCTGATTGCAAACCACGCCCTGTAAAACTCCCAAAAAGTTTTGTGAAGCCGCCATTTTATTATCCTCGCATTAGCATTATTAGCATTAGCATTAGCCCAGCGCAGAGAGACTAACTTATGGCAACACAAAAGAAAACATGGGAGCGGTGGAGATTAGGATGTGTCGGCCTTCTGACGATTTACTCGGAAGGCTTCAGTAGAAGCTGCTGGGAGTCCCAGTTCCAGTTCTCTGGAATGAACCACAGTTGAACCAAACCTCAATTTCAAACACACACAAATTGTAAAAATGAGAGTTTTGCTCATTTGATGCAACAGCACGTACAGAAGCTTTTGGCTCATTAGAAGCGAATATACCTTCAGGTTTGTTGACTTTCTGCTTTCATTATGCGTCACTTATAATGTAATACATTTACCATCAACACTGATTGAACATCCCTATAAAAAGGTGGACTTTGCTTACCTGCAAACACGTGGAAACCCTCAGCTTCACAGGCCTATAGGGCGACTGTGGCTGTGTGGGAGTGCGGTCGTCTTTCAACCAGAAGATTGTTGGTTCGATCCCAGCCTGTGCAGCCAACATGTCGATGTATCCTTGGGCAAGATACTAAACCCTGAGTTGCTCCCGATGGCCAACGGTGTGTGAATGGGTTTGAATGTTAGGTCCTAGAGTAACGGCCCGTCCACACACAGGCATGAAAAAAATCTTGAAAAATCTTGAAGCTGGGCGTGTCTGAAGCTTGGCGATTTTTTGCGACCAACAACCAATCACAGGACTCTCCCGCCCCCGACATACAAAGCAATAGCAATGTTAAAACGAAGTAAACTGGATATAAAATCCCCAAACAGGTGAAAACCTACCAGTTTCACCCACTGTCTCTGCCACCTCCCTCCATGCCTGGTTCCTCCGGTTTGTATCCCGGTAAATAGTTCTGGTCGTAAAGAACCGGGTGATTTGCTGCCGTAATTTCTCGTTTGGAATATGAGGAAATGAACTGCGGTCTGGCTCTCCCAGCTTGCACGCGGTTTGATTGGCTAGCGCTTGCACTGGCGGGATTTGCATAAACGGGATTTGATTGGCTGATGCCAGCTTCGCAAGCATCGGGAGCATCAAAAGTTGAACATTGCTCAACTTTTGATGCTCACGATGCTTGCAAAGCCATGCTCCGCTCCCCACAATGCAGTTCGGCGAAGATTACAAATCTTCTACATCACCCCATTCAAGTGAATGGGCGAAGCTTTGAAAGATTTGTTTCATGCCTGTGTGTGGACGGGCCGTAAGGTACACTGCTCTGTGTGAATGACATGTAGTATGTAAAGCGCTTTGAGGGGTCTTAAAGGCTGGATAAAGCGCTATATAAGTAAAGTCCATTTACCATTTGATGCTAAAGCTAGCTATAGATGCTAAGCTACTATTGCTGTTTGGGACACATTTATGATGTATTCCTTTCTTTTTTTAGGATCTACATAGGAAAGAGATTGGCTGCATCTACAACCAGCACGCTGTGACGTTGGCTGCAACCCCAAATCCCCCCGAATCCCCCTCTTTGCTAACAGTGTGGCCATGAGGTCAGACTGTTAGCGCACTACTTTGCCTCCTTCCTCCTTCTTCCTTCTTCCTTCCTCCTTCTTCGTCACGGGGAAACCTTTAGGACCTCTGAACCTCCGTCTCTCCGTCCATCTGTTGGCGAGCAACTCTGATCTGAGCCGGGAAACATTAATCAGAGAGTTAGAACGATACAACCCTTTGATAGGACGAGATGAAAACGGCTTCTCGACTGAAATGAGAAATATAATATGTGTTAGCCCCAACCTTTGACAAAGCTGAATGTGTGTCATTTGTCAAAAGTAATGACCCTCTGTAACACTGAGCTGCTGGAGGGGCTTTTTAGCTGGCTGAGTGAATGTAGGATCGGCTCTAGTTGTGCTTTTTGTCTCGTAAAGTAATTAAATGTTCGACCTCCAACAAAGACAATCCAAACCCCATTAAAGTTCACTCCTCAAAACCTTGAATGTGACTCCTGAGCCTTTCATTGTTCCCTTCTCGTCTCAACCTGTTTGACGAGAATAAATGCAGGGAACAAAGATTTCCTGAACAATGCTCGGGTTATTAAAGAGGCCCAATTATGCTTTTGGGGGGTATTCCCTTTCCTGTGGTTTGTTATATGAGTTTGTGTGCATATGGTCTGCAAAGGGTAACATCTCAAAGTTCAGGAATACAGACATCACTCGCGCTCCTAAGAGCTTTTTGAACATTAAAGCATGGAGACATGTCCCAGTAGAGACACTACATACTGATATACACCTGAACATCAGCAGGAGAGGACTCTTTAAAGTAGGGACACTACATACTGATATACACCTGAACATCAGCAGGAGAGGACTCTTTAAAGTAGAGACACTACATACTGATATACACCTGAACATCAGCTGGAGAGGACTCTTTAAAGTAGAGACACTACATACTGATATACACCTGAACATCAGCAGGAGAGGACTCTTTAAAGTAGAGACACTACATACTGATATACACCTGAACATCAGCAGGAGAGGACTCTTTAAAGTAGAGACACTACATACTGATATACACCTGAACATCAGCAGGAGAGGACTCTTTAAAGTAGAGACACTACATACTGATATACACCAGAACATCAGCAGGAGAGGACTCTTTAAAGTAGAGACACTACATACTGATATACACCTGAACATCAGCAGGAGAGGACTCTTTAAAGTAGAGACACTACATACTGATATACACCTGAACATCAGCAGGAGAGGACTCTTTAAAGTAGAGACACTACATACTGATATACACCTGAACATCAGCAGGAGAGGACTCTTTAAAGTAGAGACACTACATACTGATATACACCTGAACATCAGCAGGAGAGGACTCTTTAAAGTAGAGACACTACATACTGATATACACCTGAACATCAGCAGGAGAGGACTCTTTAAAGTAGAGACACTACATACTGATATACACCTGAACATCAGCAGGAGAGGACTCTTTAAAGTAGAGACACTACATACTGATATACACCTGAACATCAGCAGGAGAGGACTCTTTAAAGTAGGGACACTACATACTGATATACACCTGAACATCAGCAGGAGAGGACTCTTTAAAGTAGAGACACTACATACTGATATACACCTGAACATCAGCAGGAGAGGACTCTTTAAAGTAGAGACGCTACATACTGATATACACCTGAACATCAGCAGGAGAGGACTCTTTAAAGTAGAGATACTACATACTGATATACACCTGAACATCAGCAGGAGAGGACTCTTTAAAGTAGAGACGCTACATACTGATATACACCTGAACATCAGCAGGAGAGGACTCTTTAAAGTAGAGACACTACATACTGATATACACCTGAACATCAGCAGGAGAGGACTCTTTAATTTAAACTGTGTGTTAAAGTTGAAGGAAACTAAAAGGGAACACTTTGACAACCTGCACATAAACCACACATCTGTTTGAATGTAGTCCCCTCTTTCAAAAGGGGACTACAAAAATGCCTGAAAATCACATTTTTTTTGTCCTATTTGAAACCTCTTTGAAGACTCGTCCTCTTGCACAAAAGTCCTGAGATCACGTCTCCGTCCATCTGCCTTTGTCGTTCCTCACCGAACAAAAGTCTTTTCTCTTTTTTTTGTTATCAAGCTGCTGCTTTGACCAGTCAAAGAGTTGACATTTTAGTGCCTCCCCGTAAACCAGAAAGCCGTTTCCTCTTAACATCTCATAAAAATATCTGGCCTGGGTTTGGGTACGCAGGGCCTGAGAAGCATACCGAGTACATTTACTCAAGTACTCCACTGAAGTAAAAAAAACGTAGATACTTGAACTATACTTGAGTATTTTCACATTATACTACTTTGTACTCCACTATTTTAATTATTTATTGACTAGTTACTTTGCAGATTTAGGGTTTTAATACAAAATATAAATCTACATTATAATACATTATGATAGGCTAAGCTAACCAGTACAGTATAAAGTAATTCAAATTAAACCCACGTTCACCAAGTACAACATTGAAGTGATGAACAATTTCATGATCAATCATTATAAAACATATCATATATATTATTCTGAAATGGACCAATCTGCACAATGACTACTTTTACTTTCACTACTTTCACTATATGTTGATGAGAATACTTTTCTACTTTTACTTGAGGAACATTCTGAATGCAGGACTTTTACTGTAACAGAGTATTCCTACACTCTGGTACTTCTACTTTTACTCAAGTACAAGATCTGAGTACTTCTCCTTTTACTCAAGTACACGATCTGAGTACTTCTGCTTTTACTCAAGTACAAGATCTGAGTACTTCTACTTTTACTCAAGAACAAGATCTGAGTACTTCTACTTTTACTGAAGTACAAGATCTGAGTACTTCTACTTTGACTCAAGTACAAGATCTGAGTACTTCTACTTTGACTCAAGTACAAGATCTGAGTACTTCTACTTTTACTCAAGTACAAGATCTGAGTACTTCTACTTTTACTCAAGAACAAGATCTGAGTACTTCTACTTTTACTCAAGTACAAAATCTGAGTACTTCTCCTTTTGCTCAAGTAGAAGATCTGAGTACTTCTACTTTGACTCAAGTACAAAATCTGAGTACTTCTACTTTTACTCAAGAACAAGATCTGAGTACTTCTACTTTTACTCAAGTACAAAATCTGAGTACTTCTCCTTTTGCTCAAGTACAAGATCTGAGTACTTCTACTTTGACTCAAGAACAAGATCTGAGTACTTCTACTTTGACTCAAGTACAAGATCTGAGTACTTCTACTTTGACTCAAGAACAAGATCTGAGTACTTCTACTTTGACTCAAGTACAAGATCTGAGTACTTCTACTTTTACTCAAGTACAAGATCTGAGTACTTCTACTTTTACTCAAGTACAAGATCTGAGTACTTCTACTTTGACTCAAGAACAAGATCTGAGTACTTCTACTTTGACTCAAGAACAAGATCTGAGTACTTCTACTTTGACTCAAGTACAAGATCTGAGTACTTCTACTTTTACTCAAGAACAAGATCTGAGTACTTCTACTTTTACTCAAGTACAAGATCTGAGTACTTCTACTTTTACTCAAGTGCCAGACCTGAGTACTTCTGCTTTTACTCAAGTACAAGATCTGAGTACTTCTACTTTGACTAAAGAACCAGATCTGAGATCTGTTCTGCATGTGAGCAGAGAGAGTGCACTGCGTGTCTCGGTGCATCTCGCTGTCTCTTTGCATCTCGTCACGTTGGGAGTCTTTGCGGCTTGGTAGGATTGTGGTTCTGCTCTGTGAGGCGGCCGGTTGCAGCACGAACATGAACGCTGTGTTTTGGCTCTTCCACCCCATGACCATTGTGTCAAAAGACTAAACAAGTGCATTTTGGGATGACTTGCTAGATCTATAAAATCCTATGTCATTGTAATAATAAACTGCTGTTCAATGTTTTGGTCTAAATTAGCTTTAAAAAGTGCATCTACTGGTCAAACAGGTGCAACGGCCCAGAACACTTCTGCGCTTTAAAAAATATGCAAATAAAAAAACACAAATGTGGCAAAACACATGCAAACGAAACGGGGACACTAAAGAGTGACGCACATTCAGGGATTATAAAGTTGGTCCGCTGTCTCTGTTGTTGGAAACTTACCTAAAATGTTTTATGGTCTTATTTTAACAAAGTGATCACATGACTCCTTCTGATGTTATCGCACGGCCGCTCGCTGCAAACACACACCACCGCTGCAGGTCTCATCACTTAGCAGAGTTATTATTTATTAAGACTTATCACAAACACTCTCCCTCTCTCAGATGTAATGAGGTGAGCTAGAACACCAATTTAAATCGTGCACCCGTGTGCCCACTTGGTTTTCCTCCCCTCCCCTTCTTGTCTCTTACTCTACACACACTGCTGGCCGTTTCTCAATCTCGAGGATTCTGGCTTCCAAGCCAATACTTCAAGGATACTACGTCATCGAGTGCCGCCGAAGGACTGTTCCAATCTCCAGCATACTTGGAATTCCACCGAGGCCGTGTCCTTGGTTTGGGGGTAATTTCGAGACTTCGCGTCCTTCAAATTCCTACAATGTTTTGCGCACGGACCAATTTCAAAAACCCTTGCGGAGAATGGCTGAACCAACGCAGCACACATTTAAATGTAAGTATGTAGTGGCGTAGAACATGTGTTGCTAAATATGTGACTGTTGCATTTGTTATCACCAAAAATGTGTTCCGTGAAAGTAAAGCAAGTTCATAATTAGATGGACATCGTGAGGTATTTATTTTTGGTACAGTTTATGTTGAAACCGTTAGAGAGAGTGGCACACTTGTTAGCCTGTTCCATTCTTCTTTGTTTTCCGAAGCCGTGGCTTGGAAGTATACTTGCTTCGTTTCTGAAGGAAGTGACTTGGAAGTATGCGACTACCAAGCCAGTATCCTCGCGATTGAGAAACGGCCACAGATGCATCAAATACAGGAACACACACACACACACACACACACACACACACACACACACACACACACACACACACACACACACTTCTACTTTAACTCAAGTACAAGATCCGAGTACTTCTACTTTTGCTCAAGTACAACATCTGAGTACTTCTACTGTTGCTCAAGTACAACATCTGAGTACTTCTACTTTTACTCAAATACAAGATCTGAGTACTTCTACTTTTACTCAAATACAGCATCTGAGTACTTCTCCCACCTCTAGTTGTCTCGAAGGTAAGACGTACCCATTTGTCCTCCTATCCGACCAAACGCTCACATTAGCGGGTGTTTGTTTGATGTTCGGCTCCTGCTGGGCTCGTTAACTTTCCTCTAGGCACAAAGCTGACGGTGCAACAACAAACCTGCGTAGGCATGAGCACAGAAGCACAGCAGCACCTGGTTCCCATTCACACCCATTAACACACACACACCCACGATATGCCCAGTTACTAGAACGTGTTTCTGCATCACTTTTACAAGAGGAAAAACAGGAAGCACTTTGTTGCTAGGTGAAGCTTAGGAGGTTTCCACTTATCATCCTTGGCTGACATCTTATTATTACAATTTAAGTCAAACCCACAGTCCCTGGTTTTAGTGCAGCACAACAAGTTCATTTAAGTAGTTTTTCTTAAACATATCACTCCCGAAACAGAGGACACAGAAAGAAACGTCCGCAGTTTGTCTTCACATAGTTAGCCTAAAAATATAGCGGCTTGCATTTCGGCGACTTTAAGTCTATGCCTCCAATGTTGGCTAACGTCTTGTTAGGAAAAAGGTCACAGACTCGTAGGATAAACGCATCGAATGTCCCAATAAAAAAGCTGTTGGAAAAAGAGATGGGACCATGAAAAACCCTCGGACCAGCCCTCAGAAGGTAAGCTATTATACCTCCACCTGTAACCATCGTAACTGCACACAGAGGGGGACAGCTGTAGACTTTATGTGGAATAAAAACAGATCAACAACTTCAAAAATGCCCTCAGTGGAAATGCTTTCTCCACTCATAAAGAAAGAAGAGTTAAGTCTCACTCTCCTGTCTTCCTTACATCTAAGATAGCAGCTTTATTCATGTCGTATCATGCCTTATTTTACCGGATTAAAACAAATCAAGTGTCAAATGTATCTGTGCCCTCTCAGGTTCAAAATGAGACCAAAGCTTTCTATGCATGTCAGTTTCTTTGAGCCATGCTAAAGCCCTAAATGTGGCCCGCACCAAACTAGGTAAGACCTGTTTTTAGCCTATCAGATTGCAGGGAAATAACTTTTCGAACTGAACTAGTTCTTGATCAATTGCGTCATCAACTGAATGGTTGAGAGAACAAGGAGTCAGCAGTCAATGACCGTGTAAAACGGAAAGTAAAGGAGGTCACCCCAACCACAAAAGATCCATGAGCAAACAGTCATGAATGGGCACAAAAAGAATGAGGCTGTTGGGTTCAGAAGTATGCATGATGAGCTCTGGACGGAGGGACAGACGGACAGACGGACAGACAGACAGACAGACAGACAGACAGACAGACAGACAGACAGACAGACAGACAGACAGACAGACAGACAGACAGACAGACAGACAGACAGACAGACAGACAGACAGACAGACAGACAGACAGACAGACAGACAGACAGACAGACAGACAGACAGACAGACAGACACACACACACACACACACGCACACACACACACACACACACAGAGAGAGAGACACACACACACACAATCCCCTGCAGGCTCACGACTGGCATAGATAATAATCAATTTCACTAAAATGTGACTAAAACACTTCAAATGTGTCATGCCCCGTCAGATGGCATTACAGCTCTTAGTCTCTGTGTTCCTAGATATCACAGATTGCTTTACTTAGTACAGTTGTATCATAACCCAGATGAATTAGAGTGAAAGCTATGACAGCACACCAGAATTAGCCTGGAAGCTATACGGTTGTGGATCGTCCCTGACTCAACCCCCAAACGATCCTCAGTTTGGGGCAAACAGGCAGTCACAGGTGGTGTTACAGCTGTAAATCACCAGGCTCTCATACACCCTGGATCCTCCTCACAGCAGGGGGCGGTGCTAAGACCAGAGGAAACGGAACGATTACTACTGTGAAAAGCCTTAAACCACATGTGATATGTCTGTGCGTTAAAGCAGACTCTCAGGAACATCAGAATGAGAATCAGAGTTCATTTATTTGTCCCAAAACGGGGAAATGTACATGATTACAACAGCAGAAGTACAGTGCAGATAAAGTGAAGAATATAGACTTACATATTAAAACAATTTAAATAACTAAGGGCTACAAAATCTTTCAGCTTTTTTACGTCATTTTGAAAAACTAATTTTTTCAGAATTGCTTTTATGTGATTTTATTTTCTGTCTTATTTATTTTTTCATTTATTCTTAGTCTATGTATTTTTGTTTTATTATGTTCTGTGTATTTTTATGTTGACATGCTGTTGTTTAATCCACTTGCTCTCCGTGAATTTGTATGTGAACGCACTTTATAACTATGTTTTGAAAGGTGTTATCAGGAAATACATTGTATTATTATTAAGTATGCACACGTTATTAATGATAAGAAAACACAATAAGTCAAAAAACAAATAGCAGATAAGTACACCACGGTAAAAGCAGTATATATATCTTTTTTAAGTGACTGTAGCTACACCGGTCCAATAAATCAGGCCACGAACATACTGATGTCTTTTTGACGGTTTATTCTCTCCCTCTCGCTCTCATTCTCCGAAGACAACGTGTAAACTAGGCTATAAGAAATGAACAGTTGAAAGTTTACATTAAATCGTAACACCTAACACATTAGCCAAATCAAAGCACACACTAAATATTAACACACATATCACAAAAGAGAAACATTTACCGTGTTCGCCTCTTGAACCCTGTAGAATTATGCCAACGGCATGCGTTGCCATGGCAATGCCTTGTGACCTGACTGTGGTCATGCGACTCACCGAACACATCCCACATTAATCATTTTACATTTCACTATTCAGATAATACTCTAAATTTCAATTAACTAACTAATTACACTCAAATTGACTAAATCATAAATTGATAAGCAAGGCACACAAATAAACATCCAAATATAAACATTGCTCAGACCGTTACAGTGACCATATACAATTAAAGAAGTAGCTGGTACTGTTTACAGATTGTAAATACATTTAAATAATGTGTGTATAAAGCACAAAGTCTACTGGCAGTGTTTTGGGGATGTCGGCGGTGAGCAGGAGAATTTGGTGTTGTGAAATAACTTGAAGGTAAAGGACACTGAGGCCGAGACGTCATGTGGAATAAATCTGTTCATTTCCTGCTCCGACATTGGACGTCTGTCTGTCTCTCTGGGAAATGCATTATCTTCCTGCTCCCATATAGACAGGAAATCAGAGTCCAGTTTCAAAGGGTTTTGGATGCCACAGAGAAATTTGGTTCAGCTGGCCACCGTTAACATTCAAACAACATCACTAATTTCAGTCTACATCTCGAGTGACTTCACTTTACCACATGTGGCCACTTCCCCCTCGTGAACCACTTATTATAAGGAATAGTAGGTTATAGTTTCACATGACTGAATGACACACTCCCACTCAAATATCTCATACAAAAGCTTTTGTTGTATATAAGTCAGCTTCCTTTTTCTTTTTGCTTCTATTACTAAAAAAGTGACATTTCCAACAAGAAAACGGCATCCCAAGTAAAAAAGGATATATTTTGGGTTCCCGCAACGTCAACATCTAATTCAAAGACTTATATCAGTATGTAGTGTCTCTACTTTAAAGAGTCCTCTCCTGCTGATGTTCAGGTGTATATCAGTATGTAGTGTCTTTACTTTAAAGAGTCCTCTCCTGCTGATGTTCAAGTTTATATCAGTATGTAGTGTCTCTACTTTAAAGAGTCCTCTCCTGCTGATGTTCAAGTTTATATCAGTATGTAGTGTCTCTACTTTAAAGAGTCCTCTCCTGCTGATGTTCAGGTGTATATCAGTATGTAGTGTCTCTACTTTAAAGAGTCCTCTCCTGCTGATGTTCAAGTTTATATCAGTATGTAGTGTCACTACTTTAAAGAGTCCTCTCCTGATGGTGTTCAGGTGTATATCAGTATGTAGTGTCTCTACTTTAAAAAGTCCTCTCCTGCTGATGTTCAGATGTATATCCGTATGTAGTGTCTCTACTTTAAAGAGTCCTCTCCTGCTGATGTTCAGGTGTATATCAGTATGTAGTGTCTCTACTTTAAAGAGTCCTCTCTTGCTGATGTTCAGGTGTATATCAGTATGTAGTGTCTCTACTTTAAAGAGTCCTCTCCTGCTGATGTTCAGGTGTATATCAGTATGTAGTGTCTCTACTTTAAAGAGTCCTCTCCTGCTGATGTTCAGGTGTATATCAGTATGTAGTGTCTCTACTTTAAAGAGTCCTCTCCTGCTGATGTTCAGGTGTATATCAGTATGTAGTGTCTCTACTTTAAAGAGTCCTCTCCTGCTGATGTTCAGGTGTATATCAGTATGTAGTGTCTCTACTTTAAAGAGTCCTCTCCTGCTGATGTTCAGGTGTGTATCAGTATGTAGTGTCTCTACTTTAAAGAGTCCTCTCCTGCTGATGTTCAGGTGTATATCAGTATGTAGTGTCTCTACTTTAAAGAGTCCTCTCCTGCTGATGTTCAGGTGTATATCAGTATGTAGTGTCTCTACTTTAAAGAGTCCTCTCCTGCTGATGTTCAGGTGTATATCAGTATGTAGTGTCTCTACTTTAAAGAGTCCTCTCCTGCTGATGTTCAGGTGTATATAAGGTCATGGCATGTATTGTATATACTTCTGCAGGCTGTGGTTATCCAGCAGATCTTTTAACAAGCCCGTTTTTGCAAAGTTAAATAGTTTCACTCCAGCACAGTAAATATATTCATCTGCACTAATGAATGTTCTCTCAATGAATACAGAGTTAATGTTTGTCAGAGGAGATTACAGAGTCTCTTCAGATGTGATTCCACATTCAATATGCACAATAGATGCACCCCCGGAAACATTTCCAGACGGTGATTCTTGCATTTTTCATGCGCTCTGTCACTCTGCACAAATGACCCAGTGTGCTCTCTCTCCCACTTTGAGTTTCTGAGCTGCTTCCCGCACGGCCGACCTCTCAGGTCCAGACTCGCTCGGTGTCAACGTGCCAGAACTATGAAGGATTAATGAGAGCACCTGGACTCAATGGAGCACAATGTTCAAACTGTGTAAACAACCTGGTGTGTGTTGACCTCCACATCCTGGAGAAATGGTTTAAAAGTCACCTATTATAAAAAATACACTTCCTCATGTCTCTTCTACATCAACATGTGTCCCCTCTTCTTCATGTCTCTTCTACATCAACATGTGTCCCCTCTTCTTCATGTCTCTTCTACATCAACATGTGTCCCCTCTTCTTCATGTGTCTTCTACATCAACATGTGTCCCCTCTTCTTCATGTCTCTTCTACATCAACATGTGTCCCCTCTTCTCCATGTCTCTTCTACATCAACATGTGTCCCCTCTTCTCCATGTCTCTTCTACATCAACATGTGTCCCCTCTTTTTCATGTCTCTTCTACATCAACATGTGTCCCCTCTTCTTCATGTCTCTTCTACATCAACATGTGTCCCCTCTACTCCATGTCTCTTCTACATCAACATGTGTCCCCTCTGTGGAAAGAGACTCTGAAAGTTTCAGGAACAAAGATTCTCTCTCTTTTTGATCCATTTCTATAAAAACCTGTCTGAAAATGAGCTGATCCGATTTTGGCCACTTTATGATGTCATAACGATGTGTTGTCTTGAGTAACCATTAGCCAATCTGTTTGGTGTCTCAGCCAATCAGAGACAGGTTCTGTATATATCTGAGACCTGTAATATATTGATGAGAAACAGTATGATAGGGGACCATTAAAACTTGCTATGAGTCCTTGTGAGTCAAATGAGAGATGTGTTCAGGAGAGGAAACGAAGCTTCGTAAGAGCGTCTGCTTCTCACACACCGTCAGGTTTAAGACTGTTCTTGACCTTTTCTGTAGTTCCAAAAAACGGACATTCACACCTCTTTTACGACCCCCATGGGAGAAGTTTTGAACTTCTGTTCTTGGCTCACTCCTTGACGCAAATATTCCCCTCAAATGTGGACATTCTGTCTTTCATTTGTACGATGTGGTTCGACAACACATCGTAAAAAAACAAGTATTCACTTCCACAAGAAATAGGTATTTTTCTATCAAAAATGGTTCAACAGCTTCAACAATATGGGGACCTCCAATTTGTCCCCATAAGGGAAGCGAGTCCCCACACGTGACTGTGTAAACAGATTTAGGTCCCCACAAGTATAGTAATGCTAGGCCACACACACACACACACACACACTAGATGTGTTCCCCCCTTATGTGCCCATCCCCCCATGTGAATCACACCATGGCACACACACATACACACACAGAACAATTTGATACATTTCCCGCTCTTATGTGCCCCTCCCCCACATGGATCACACCTGGCACACTCAATACATGTTCAGTGTCTGTTCTTTGTATATTTACTGCAGTTGTTCATGTATACCAGTAGTCTGATACAATATGTACAGTTTGAAAGGGTGTTAAATGAAATGTGGTGATGATTAATGGTTTTTGTTTTAATGTAATAGCAGTTAAAACAGGACCGGTCAAATTTGACCGCGAACACCAAAGTAAGGGGGGGGACGAAGACAATAGGAGGGTTAAGTCATTAGATGTTATATAAAGTGTAAAGACATATTCTGACTAGATATTAGAAAAACATACATGGCAAGATTTCATTTTGACAGTGCATTTGTACTACTGTCAGTATTGCTTGTATGATGGCTGATGGTAATCTCATTAGTTGTGCAAGTATTTCATCATAAACATAAAGTATTAGAATAATTAGAACACTAAGAAATCAGTTCATCCTAAGGGAACATGTATGTACCAACTTCTGAGGAAATCCATCCAAAAGTCGCACGCTAAACCTCATTCTCTCACGCAAGAGGAGAAGTCAGAGGATCACTTAAGGATTCATCCTCTGGGGAACACGAGTGCCTGCACAAAATGTCCAATCTATCCGATGGTTGTTGAGATATTTGTGTCTGGATCCAAGTCGTGGTCTGACATGCTGCTAGTGTAGCTGAAAGAGTAAAAGGAGACGGAGGAAGGTCAGAAAAACAAGAAGAGATTTAGCCTTCTGTGATGCGTAGGTGTGGAAAACAAAAAGAGATTTACAGAGCAGCGAGGCCGACTCAGTGTCAAGTTCCTATATTGAAGATTTACTGCGAGAGATGATGTGTGTAGGTGAGACGCTCGATGAGGTGGAGTGTGAACACATCCAGCTGTGTGTGTGACTGAAGCAGCAGCTGGAGAGTCAGAGGGTGAACTCACAGTTTACACATGGCAAAACAATCAACTTCGCGGGGGCTTACATTACGTTCCCTCGCTTAATGCTGAGAAATGTAGTGAGACACTGAAACCACATTGTTGTTTCAGTCAGGCCCTCGTACTCTGAGAATACCTTTGTGCACTCATCATCAATCTTCCAGCGTAATGGTTGTGCTTTTCCAAGAGAGGTGTTTGAGGTTTGTGTTTCAGTTTCTGCAACTGAAAACATTTTGAGTGATTTCACAGAGAGCGTGAAGGCAGGCGAACTGGAATTGAAAAGGTAGTGATGGTGTCATTTTGTTTCCTGTAATTTCCCCTTTCTGAGAAACAGAACAGTCTGTTTTTTATACTCAAAGCTACGGTGGCCGAGAAGTGGAAACACGCAACAACGGGCCACAACGTTTCCATTGGGAGGAACGCTCTGCCGTTCCAGAAACGAAGCAAATATCAAAACACTGTGACAATATTATGAAACACAAAACGCTGCAAATACAAAACACGGCGGAGACCAGGGGACACTAAAGAGTGACGCACACAGCTGGGAGACCAGGGGACACTAAAGAGTGACGCACACAGCTGGGAGACCAGGGGACATTAAAGAGTGACGCACACAGCTGGGAGACCAGGGGACGCTAAAGAGTGACGTACACAGCTGGGAGACCAGGGGACGCTAAAGAGTGATGCACACAGCTGGGAGACCAGGGGACGCTAAAGAGTGACGCACACAGCTGGGAGACCAGGGGACGCTAAAGAGCGACGCACACAGCTGGGAGACTAGGGGACATTAAAGAGTGACGCACACAGCTGGGAGACCAGGGGACGCTAAAGAGTGACGTACACAGCTGGGAGACCAGGGGACGCTAAAGAGTGATGCACACAGCTGGGAGACCAGGGGACGCTAAAGAGTGACGCACACAGCTGGGAGACCAGGGGACACTAAAGAGTGACGCACACAGCTGGGAGACCAGGGGACGCTAAAGAGTGACGCACAAAGCTGGGAGACCAGGGGACATTAAAGAGTGACGCACACAGCTGGGAGACCAGGGGACGCTAAAGAGTGACGCACACAGCTGGGAGACCAGGGGACGCTAAAGAGTGACGCACACAACTGGGAGACCAGGGGACACTAAAGAGTGACGTACACAGCTGGGACGGAGCGCTTGGTGACGTTCAGGATTATAAAGCTGTACAACTGTCGCTCTCGTTGGAAACTTACCTAAAATGTTTTATGGTCTTATTTGAACAATGTGATCAAATGACTCCTTCTGATGTTACTGCAGATCTGCGGTAAGCTAGCTAGCTAACGTAGTTAACCTAGAAGGCTAATACTGGAAGGATTCATGCTGATACATTGTTCAAATAATCCGATAAAACTTATATTTTTCATATATTTTTTTGCCCGTTTTTTGATGTTTGTATTGTTTTTAAAGCAGTTTGGCCACAAAACTATGGCCTAACTATGTATTTGATGACGCTTGTAGCACTTTGGGATTGCTTTTAGTAATGAAAGGTGCTAAACAAATCAAATGTATTATTTTTCAATTACAAGAATTCTGGATTTCTGTTATTATTTACAACTTAGATCGGGGGTGTCAAACTCAAGGCCCGGGGGCCAAATCCGGCCTGTGACTTCATTTTCTGTCGCCCCACAACAGCTCTGAAAGAATATAATATGTTTATTACGGTTACATGCTGATTTACAGAAGCACGTTGCCCATAAACTACATGTCCCACAATGCATCTCACATTTTTTCCCAGAATTTCAAATTTTTTCTTCAAAATATGCCTTTTTCTCAGAATTTGACTTTTCTTTCAAAATTTCAAAATGTCATTTTGTGACATTCTCACTGAAGAGACTTGCAATTATTTGCCCTAGACTTCTGCTTTCAGACGTAGTTAATTATGAAGTTATTACCTTACCCGATAATAATCCAATGCAGAGGCAATAATGTAATATAATACATTATTTTATATATATTAAATATTTATATATGTATATTTATATAGTCTATAGTTACAACCGGCCTTTTGAGTGCAACCATAATGCTGATGTGGCCTGTGATGAAATTGAGTTTTTTTATGTATCTGTTTTTATTTTACTAATAGTATGTATTTACCTTTTTATTAATTACCTTTTTTCTTGTCTTGTATTTATATATAATGATTTATTTACTTCTGTGTATGTTGTAATTTATGTAGTGTTTGGCGTGTTATAACGTTATTACTCAGCTGTTTTGCATATTTCCTATAGTTAAATATCTCAAATGAAGCGTGATATCCGCCCCACAGGAGTCAGTATTTCTGCTGTACCTTTGCTTCCTAATACAAATATTCGAAAGAGACGAAAAACCCTAACTTAAGACCAAAATTAATCTACAATTGTAAGAAGCAGTGCCTCGTTTGACCGACTCTCTCTTCCGTATTAAACCTTTCCTGATTAATTTTGAATCTATAACATTTGAGCTATAATTTGTATTCATGGCCGCTATGCCGCGTTTAACCATTCCAGGAAACTCGACAGCTTTATCCACCATGACGTGACAATTTGGCTGCAGAGTTTTCAGAGTCTAAATATGCTGCAGGATGTGGGTCCGTTTATTAAAGCCTCAGCCCGGAGTTCAGAGTCTGACTAATACCAAATATTCAGGCAATTGAATGCAATAATTTAGAGGTTTGGAGTGAGACCGGGTGGAGGTTTTGAAACATGCTGCAGACTTTAATGAGGTGTCGGATCAGAGCTGTGACTTGCTGACTGGCGGCCGTTATGTAACTTCATCAGGACCAGAGATCAAAAGTACACACATCCTTCACTCAAGGAGAAGTACAGATACTCATGTTTAAAAATACTCTGGTAAAAGTAAAAGTACTGACTAAACTTCTTTACTCAAGTCAAAGTAAAGAACTTTGAAATGTCCTTCAGTAAAAAGTACCCATAACGAGCAGCTGTTTTAAAGAGTACCTGACCTCCCTTTATATTAATAGAACAATAATGTCATTATTAGCTAATGAATGTTTCCATGCTGAACAACGGATACATGACAACGTTTTCATTGGTCCCTCTTCTTTAGAGAAGACCAGGAAATGATGGATACACGGATCGTGTTCAAATCAATAGGCACGCAATGACTCTAAATAATAATGATCACGCCACCAAACACACATTCAGACTAAAGGAACCAGCCTGTTTGGGAAATGTGAGAAGTAGAAAGTACAGGTATTTGAGTTCAACATGTGAGAAGTAGAAAGTACAGGTATTTGGGTTCAACATGTAAGAATTAGAAAGTACAGGTATTTGAGTTCAACATGTAAGAAGTAGAAAGTACAGGTATTTGGGTTCAACATGTAAGAATTAGAAAGTACAGGTATCTGAGTTCAACATGTAAGAAGTAGAAAGTACA
Organism: Notothenia rossii; assembly: GCF_949606895.1. Lineage (NCBI taxonomy): Eukaryota > Metazoa > Chordata > Actinopteri > Perciformes > Nototheniidae > Notothenia > Notothenia rossii. Next base: position 56,927,334 of record NC_136910.1, read on the forward strand.
GGTATCTGAGTTCAACATGTAAGAAGTAGAAAGTACAGGTATTTGAGTTCAACATGTAAGAAGTAGAAAGTACAGGTATTTGAGTTCAACATGTAAGAAGTAGAAAGTACAGGTATTTGTGTTCAACATGTAAGAAGTAGAAAGTACAGGTATTTGAGTTCAACATGTAAGAAGTAGAAAGTACAGGTATTTGTGTTCAACATGTAAGAAGTAGAAAGTACAGGTATTTGAGTTCAACATGTGAGAAGTAGAAAGTACAGGTATTTGGGTTCAACATGTAAGAATTAGAAAGTACAGGTATTTGAGTTCAACATGTAAGAAGTAGAAAGTACAGGTATTTGAGTTCAACATGTGAGAAGTAGAAAGTACAGGTATTTGGGTTCAACATGTAAGAAGTAGAAAGTACAGGTATTTGGGTTCAACATGTAAGAAGTAGAAAGTACAGGTATTTGTGTTCAACATGTAAGAAGTAGAAAGTACAGGTATTTGAGTTCAACATGTGAGAAGTAGAAAGTACAGGTATTTGGGTTCAACATGTAAGAAGTAGAAAGTACAGGTATCTGAGTTCAACATGTAAGAAGTAGAAAGTACAGGTATTTGAGTTCAACATGTAAGAAGTAGAAAGTACAGGTATTTGTGTTCAACATGTAAGAAGTAGAAAGTACAGGTATTTGAGTTCAACATGTAAGAAGTAGAAAGTACAGGTATTTGTGTTCAACATGTAAGAAGTAGAAAGTACAGGTATTTGTGTTCAACATGTAAGAAGTCAAAGTAAAAAGATGTCAGAAAAATAAGTAGTGGTGTAAAATACTGATACCAGAAACATGTACTTAAGTAGAGTAACGAAGTATTTGTACTCCACTCCTTCCCACCTCTGGGTAGGACAGTGCTCAGCTTGTAAGACGTCCCACAGAGTAATGAAGCACTAAAGCTCTCGAGGAGACGTATGGTCACCTCCAGCTGTGATTTGCTGTGTTGTAAAAGTCTGAGTCCATTCCTCTAACACGTGGGCACTGATGTAACTCGTTTTTATGAAAGAACGTCTTGTGGAGAGCAACCTTTATGTGGTGAATGTAATTTTCTGTAATACTTTGACCTTCAACTGTTTCTCCCCACACCCATTTCAGTAAATCTTTTTAATGTTGCCAGGAAATGTGATTAAAGCAACACATGATGTATTTAGGAGGACGATTTCTGTCATATATAATATACTTGTAAGACAATGTGAAACGGTAGATGACTCAAACTACTATAAATAGACCTTAAGTGAAGCATGCTTACATACATGCACAAAAACCTACAGAACACACTAAAGGAAAGGGAACACCCCAAAAAAAAAAACGTATATATTTATGAGGAAGAGTTCTGTAATATATTCTTTACTTACATGCTTGGCCATATGAATCCATTAAACGACTTGAAACATGTCCTTTAAGATTGTACTGGGATCAAAATGTTACAATGACATTTTTAAGATGAAGATATCTGAACAAAGATGACATTTAAAAACAGCCAAACTCAGAGGGTTGAATTCCCCCCTTGTGAGGATTTAATGAGAATGAATACAATTAATACATTCTTTATAGGTCAAGCATGCTTCTCCTTTCTTTCTCCTTGGATACAGCAAAACAACTTCCTTTTTTAACGATTAATGTGCCACATGCGAACGATTAAACACCTTTAATCCTTCTTGCTTCAGACCAGTTTGTCTCGTTTCCTTTTTTTGGTTAATCGTTTTTTTCAAAATGCTAATTATCAGACCTCCTCCAAGAGAATTAAAAGGCCTTTCTGTCTGTTGCTTCTGCGTATAACTCATCGGTAACCCACTACATTTTACTGGAATTGTGGGTAAAAAAAAAGTGTAATAGTCTTCAGGGTTATGCTGCCAACATATTGAGTTATGAGAGTGAATGTCAGGAGAGTCGGTGGTATTGGTATGACGATTAAAAATAGACGTGGTGTCAGAGACATTTGAGGTTTTGGTTTTTATCTCCGAGCCAAATGTTGCGTTCACTGTGTGACCTCATCGTGATGTGAGTCACAGCGTCCTGCACGGAGGTCTATCTGTGATCCAAAAACCCAAAACTGCCTGTAAAGTCTCAGTCTGATGGCAGATAAAACTCTGGGTGTCCTGCTGCTGCACCACACACTAACAACACACACTCACACACACACACACACACACACACACACACACACACACACACACACACACACACACACACACACACACACACACACTAAGAACACACACACACTAAGAACACACACTAACCACACACACACACACACACACACTAACAACACACACTAACAACACACACTAACAACACACAGTCACAACACACACTCACAACACACACTCACAACACACAGTCACAACACACACACACAACACACACTCACAACACACAGTCACAACACACACTAACAACACACAGTCACAACACACAGTCACAACACACACTCACAACACACACTCACAACACACACTCACAACACACAGTCACAACACACACACACAACACACAGTCACAACACACAGTCACAACACACACTCACAACACACACTCACAACACACACTCACAACACACACACAACACACACTCACAACACACACTCACAACACACACACAACACACAGTCACAACACACAGTCACAACACACACTCACAACACACACTCACAACACACACTCACAACACACACACAACACACACTCACAACACACACTCACAACACACACTCACAACACACACTCACAACACACACTCACAACACACACACAACACACACTCACAACACACACTCACAACACACACACAACACACACTCACAGCACACAGTCACCACACACACACTAACAACACACAGTCACAACACACAGTCACAACACACACTCACAACACACAGTCACAACACACACTCACAACACACACTCACAACACACACTCACAGCACACAGTCACCACACACACACGAACAACACACACTAACAACACACAGTCACCACACACACACAACACACACTCACAACACACACTCACAACACACACACAACACACACTCACAACACACACTCACAACACACACACAACACACACTCACAACACACACTCACAACACACACACAACACACACTCACAGCACACAGTCACCACACACACACTAACAACACACAGTCACAACACACAGTCACAACACACACTCACAACACACACTCACAACACACAGTCACAACACACAGTCACAACACACACTCACAACACACAGTCACAACACACACTCACAACACACACTCACTACACACACTCACCACACACACTCACCACACACACTCACCACACACACACACACACACACACACACTAACAACACACACTAACAACACACACTAACAACACACAGTCACCACACACACACACACACACACACACACACACACACACTAACAACACACACTCACTACACACACTCACCACACACACTCACCACACACACTCACCACACACACACACACACACACACACACACACACACACACACACTAACTAACAACACACACTAACAACACACACTAACAACACACAGTCACAACACACACTCACAACACACACTCACTACACACACTCACCACACACACTCACCACACACACTCACCACACACACACACACACACACACACACACACACACACACACACACACACACACACTAACAACACACACACACACACACTAAGAACACACACTCACCACACACACACACACACACACACACACACACACACACACTAACAACACACACACACACACACACACTAAGAACACACACTAACAACACACACTCACAACACACACTAACAACACACACTCACAACACACACACAGCACACACTCACAACACACACTCACAACACACACACAACACACACTCACAACACACACACAACACACACTCACAGCACACACTCACAACACACACACAACACACACTCACAACACAC
>NC_136910.1:56931540-56934040 GCF_949606895.1 Notothenia rossii
GCTCGCAGTGTTTGCAGACCTTACCACAGAGTACAGCCAGGAGGTGTGTCTGCCACGTGAGCGCGTAGAAGACCCCCCCGACGGCAATGCAGGAGAGAACGCTGTTATACCCCCACAGCCCGGAGAAGATGTCCTGATGAGGTGCCGCCAGCGCTAACCCTGCGCACCACACACACACACACACACACACACACACACACACACACACACACACACACACACACACACACACACACACACACACACACACACACACACACACACACACACACACACACACACACACACACACACACACACACACACACACACACACACACACACACACACTTAGAAGTACAGATACTTGTGTTTAAAAATACTCTGGTGAAAGTAGAAGTAGTGACTAAACTTCTTTACTCAAGTCAAAGTAAAGAGGCTTTGAAATGTACTTCAGTAAAAAGTACCCATAACTAGCAGCTGTTTTAAAGAGTACCTGACCTCCCTTTATATTAATAGAACAATAATGTCATTGTTAGCTAATGAATGTTTCCATGCTGACCAACGGCAACATGACAACGTTTTCATTGGTCCCTCTTCTTTAGAGAAGACCAGGAAATGATGGATACACGGATCGTGTTCAAATCAATAGGCACGCAATGACTCTAAATAATAATGATCACGCCACCAAACACACATTCAGACTAAAGGAACCAGCCTGTTTGGAAAATGAGAGAAGTAGAAAGTACAGGTATTTGAGTTCAACATGTAAGAAGTAGAAAGTACAGGTATTTGAGTTCAACATGTAAGAAGTAGAAAGTACAGGTATTTGAGTTCAACATGTAAGAAGTAGAAAGTTCAGGTATTTGGGTTCAACATGTAAGAAGTAGAAAGTACAGGTATTTGTGTTCAACATGTAAGAAGTAGAAAGTACAGGTATTTGAGTTCAACATGTAAGAAGTAGAAAGTACAGGTATTTGAGTTCAACATGTAAGAAGTAGAAAGTACAGGTATTTGAGTTCAACATGTAAGAAGTAGAAAGTTCAGGTATTTGGGTTCAACATGTAAGAAGTAGAAAGTACAGGTATTTGTGTTCAACATGTAAGAAGTAGAAAGTACAGGTATTTGAGTTCAACATGTAAGAAGTCAAAGTAAAAAGTTGTCAGAAAAATAAGTAGTGGAGTAAAGTACTGATACCAGAAAAATGTACTTAGGTAAAGTAACAAAGTATTTGTACTTGACTAATCCCCCCCTCTGACCACACACCATAAAAAGCTCAATATTCACCGTGAAATTCATTATTTTAAAGCAAATAATCACACACTAGTCAGAGTGGAAAAGTGGGTCAAGATTACTGGGTATTTGGAGGAACCACGTCACGGTTTGTTAGCCCCTGCTGGAGCCTCAGCATGAATTATGCATTTCCTTTCATGCAAATGGATGAATGAGTTTTACCGGACAGCATGCCGGCAGCAGAGCCGCACACAGCGTGGAGGCAGATTGTTGGAGAGCAGAGCAGCAGAGCCAGCAGGAACACACCTCCTGTCCACGGACTGCTGCAGCCGTACACCTGGCTCACTCCCACCGGCACCGAGAGGAAGAGCTGTGAGAGCATAGCCTACACTTAGTATATACTATACAACATGTGTGCAAAACAGCCACTGGATTGTGTGGGCTTTTTAGAGCTAGAGGATATTTCACACTGCTCCAGAGAGACATCTAGGCTTTGCATGTCTTGTCTCTGTCATGTTTTTAACAATCATACATACCTGCCTCGCATACTTATGTATATATAATAACTTGCTTTATATTTTGTTACTGTAAATGTACAATTCAACATGTATATTTTCTACTTTCTTGCTTATCATGGTATTGTTATTGTTCAATGACATGTCTTTTTATGCTGCTGCAACACAAACATTTCCCAAATCTGGATCAATAAAGTAGTATCTTATCTAATATGATTTTTAGTATCTAGGTTATCTGGGAATCACTAAAAGCGTGCAAAGATATTCATTTTAATATGATATAGAACAAAGAGCTACAGGATGTGTTACACTTTACCTGAGAGATATCCAGGCTCTGCACGGACTCATTCAGAGCGAGCAGATGGACATTTGGCTTGAAGTCCACCTGAACGGCAGAAAAAAAGACCTTGAATCTGCTTCTCAGCTAGAAGTACAGATACTGGTGTTTAAAAATACTCTGGTGAAAGTAGAAGGACTGACTAAACTTCTTTACTCAAGTCAAAGTAAAGAGGCTTTGAAATGTACTTCAGTAAAAAGTACCCATAACTAGCAGCTGTTTTAAAGAGTACCTGACCTCCCTTTATATGAATAGAACAATAATGTCATTGTTAGCTAATGAATGTTTCCATGGTGACCAACGGCAACATGACAACGTTTTCATTGGTCCCTCTTCTTTAGAGAAGACCAGGAAATGATGGATACACGGATTGTGTTCAAATCAATAGGCACGCAATGACTCTAAATAATAATGATCACGCCACCAAACACACATT
>NC_136910.1:56939040-56958138 GCF_949606895.1 Notothenia rossii
CGTTGAGTGTCGCAAATCAAACAAACCCACGTTTTTGCGTTACCAACAGCTGGGCACCGTGTTAGCCAACATGCTAATTGATGCTAACATTCTAACAGTGGATCCTGCAGGTGCTCTGCCTTCAGTGAGGAGGACTGGGTTATTTTACTGGGAGCAACACGTTCACACAGGTGATTGATGAGTGAGTGTGTGTGTGTGTGTGTGTGTGTGTGTGTGTGTGTGTGTGTGTGTGTGTGTATGGCTGCAGCTGCTGAAGTTATATTGTTGTTTTTGCTTTCATGTGGATTTAACTTTTAAATTCTATAGGAGATGTGTCTGACTTTTTATTTTACCTGCACCCGCCGTGGTGTTAACTTCTTTTTGATTGGCTGGACAGTTTGGTTTATTTGTGTCAGTTTTGTCTCTTTTCAGATAATAGTAACCCTTTATGTGGAGGTGCTTGTGTGTTTATGAGTATCAGTTGTAGCTACGTAAATATAAACCTGCGGCGGAAATCCCTCTTGTCTTTTCAAAGGGAGAATCTCGTAATTATTTATGGTAACTGTAGTGTGATTACTGATTTGATCGAAGTAACGAAGTAACGCGTGTCGGGCAATGTTAGTAACTAGTGTGATTACTGAATTATAAAAGTAACGCGTTACATTACTCCGTCAGCGGTGAATTTTACAACTCTACTTTTCCTTGTAAAGCAGAGGATAATCTGGGTGCAAAGTAAGACACAACTGGCAAGGGGTGTGTGTTTGGTCTCCTTTAATCAAACCATCAAGAGGGTCATCTCCTATTGCCTTTAAAAGCATACATCTATGTCTTGATTTATGCAAATTGATGAAGCAAGCTGTTTTGTTGTCAGGTATCATCCTCCACACTTTCCTTTCTATTCAACAACATACGAAGCTTGGCGCAAGTTCAAGCAGGAAGACCAAGCTCTCCATCCATATTACACGTCACTTCTTTACCCTCACCTCCCTCATTAAGTGATCGGAGGCGTCACTCCTCAGCTAACCAATCACTCCTCTCTCCATTCTCACAAGCCTATCGTTGCACCCGCTAATCCCTTTATATCTGCTCTTCCCTCTTGTCAGCTGTCATTTCAGGTGACAATAAACGAGCAGAAGCAGGGCTTCGTCCCAGCTCCAGGTATTCATCAGCTCCGCAGTCTCGCGGATTAAGCTACAGGCGGCGTTCGCCAGTTGGCTAGCGGTTCTAGCCGGCCACCCCGCAAACCCGGACGCGGGAGGAAAAGACAAGGGTATTGGGCTCCACGGAAGTTCCTCCGGCTTAACGGAAATGGGCCTTCAGTCTCTGGAGAGAGCATCCCTGGCATCAGGAAAAGCTGCTGAAAGCCGGCGGTGTTTCAGTTGTTTCTGATGTTTCTATGTTTCTGATGTTTCTGTTATTTCTGTTGTTTCTGTGTTTCTGTTGTTTCTGATGTTTCTGTTATTTCTGTTGCTTCTGTTGTTTCTGATGTTTCTGTTGTTTCTGATGTTTCTGTTGTTTCTGTGTTTTTGTTTCTGTTGTTTCTGTGTTTCTGTTTTTTCTGTGTTTCTGTTGTTTCTGTTGTTTCTGTGTTTCTGTGTTTCTGTTGTTTCTGTGTTTCTGTTTTTTCTGTGTTTCTGTTGTTTCTGTTGTTTCTGTGTTTCTGTGTTTCTGTGTTTCTGTTGTTTCTGTGTTTCTGTTTTTTCTGTGTTTCTGTTGTTTCTGTGTTTCTGTTTTTTCTGTGTTTCTGGTGTTTCTGTGTTTCTGTGTTTCTGTTGTTTCTGTTGTTTCTGTGTTTCTGTTGTTTCTGTGTTTCTGTTGTTTCTGTGTTTCTATGTTTCTGTTGTTTCTGTTGTTTCTATGTTTCTGTTGTTTCTGTGTTTCTGTGTTTCTGTTGTTTCTGTGTTTCTGTTGTTTCTGTGTTTCTATGTTTCTGTTGTTTCTGTTGTTTCTGTGTTTCGTTGTTTCTGTGTTTCTGTTGTTTCTGTTGTTTTCGTGTTTCTGTGTTTCTGTTGTTTCTGTGTTTCTATGTTTCTGTTGTTTCTGTTGTTTCTGTGTTTCTGTGTTTCTATGTTTCTGTTGTTTCTGTGTTTCTGTTGTTTCTGTGTTTCTGTTGTTTCTGTGTTTCTGTTGTTTCTGTGTTTCTGTTGTTTGCGTGTTTCTGTGTTTCTGTTGTTTCTGTTGTTTTCATGTTTCTGTGTTTCTGTGTTTCTGTTGTTTCTGTGTTTCTGTTGTTTCTGTGTTTCTGTTGTTTCTGTGTTTCTGTTGTTTCTGTGTTTCTGTTTTTTCTGTGTTTCTGTTTCTGTGTTTCTGTGTTTCTGTTGTTTCTGTGTTTCTGTTGTTTCTGTTGTTTCTGTGTTTCTGTTGTTTCTGTTGTTTCTGTGTTTCTGTTGTTTCTGTGTTTCTGTTGTTTCTGTTGTTTCTGTGTTTCTGTTGTTTTCGTGTTTCTGTTGTTTCTGTTGTTTCTGTGTTTCTATGTTTCTGTTGTTTCTGTGTTTCTATGTTTCTGTTGTTTCTGTTGTTTCTGTGTTTCGTTGTTTCTGTTGTTTCTGTGTTTCTGTTGTTTCTGTTGTTTCTGTGTTTCTGTTGTTTCTGTTGTTTCTGTGTTTCTGTTGTTTCTGTGTTTCTGTTGTTTCTGTTGTTTCTGTGTTTCTGTTGTTTTCGTGTTTCTGTTGTTTCTGTTGTTTCTGTGTTTCTGTGTTTCTGTTGTTTCTGTGTTTCTGTTGTTTCTGTGTTTCTGTTGTTTCTGTGTTTCTGTGTTTCTGTGTTTCTGTTGTTTCTGTGTTTCTGTGTTTCTGTTGTTTTCGTGTTTCGTTGTTTCTGTGTTTCTGTTGTTTCTGTGTTTCTGTTGTTTCTGTGTTTCTGTTGTTTCTGTTGTTTCTGATGTTTCTGTGTTTTTGTTTCTGTTGTTTCTGTGTTTCTGTTGTTTCTGTGTTTCTGTTGTTTCTGTGTTTTTGTTTCTGTTGTTTCTGTGTTTTTGTTTCTGTTGTTTCTGTGTTTTTGTTTCTGTTGTTTCTGTTGTTTCTGTGTTTCTGTTGTTTCTGATGTTTCTGTTGTTTTCGTGTTTCTGTTGTTTCTGTTGTTTCTGTTGTTTCTGTGTTTCTGTTGTTTCTGTTGTTTTCGTGTTTCTGTTGTTTCTGTTGTTTCTGTGTTTCTGTTGTTTCTGTTGTTTCTGTGTTTCTGTTGTTTCTGTTGTTTCTGTGTTTCTGTTGTTTCTGTGTTTCTGTGTTTCTGTTGTTTCTGTTGTTTCTGTGTTTCTGTTGTTTCTGTGTTTCTGTTGTTTCTGTTGTTTCTGTTGTTTTCGTGTTTCTGTTGTTTCTGTGTTTCTGTTGTTTCTGTTGTTTCTGTTGTTTTCGTGTTTCTGTTGTTTCTGTTGTTTCTGATGTTTCTGTTGTTTCTGTTGTTTCTGTGTTTCTGTTGTTTCTGATGTTTCTGTTGTTTCTGTTGTTTCTGTTGTTTCTGTTGTTTTCGTGTTTCTGTTGTTTCTGTTGTTTCTGTTGTTTCTGTTGTTTTCGTGTTTCTGTTGTTTCTGTTGTTTCTGATGTTTCTGTTGTTTCTGATGTTTCTGTTGTTTCTGTGTTTCTGTTGTTTCTGTTGTTTCTGTTGTTTTCGTGTTTCTGTTGTTTCTGTTGTTTCTGGGTTTCTGTTGTTTCTGATGTTTCTGTTGTTTCTGGGTTTCTGTTGTTTCTGATGTTTCTGTTGTTTCTGTGTTTCTGTTGTTTCTGTGTTTCTGTGTTTCTGTTGTTTCTGTGTTTCCGTGTTTCTGTTGTTTCTGTTGTTTCTGTGTTTCTGTTGTTTCTGTTGTTTCTGTGTTTCTGTTGTTTCTGATGTTTCTGTTGTTTTCGTGTTTCTGTTGTTTCTGTTGTTTCCGTGTTTCTGATGTTTCTGTTGTTTTCGTGTTTCTGTTGTTTCTGTTGTTTCTGTGTTTCTGTTGTTTCTGATGTTTCTGTTGTTTTCGTGTTTCTGTTGTTTCTGTTGTTTCTGATGTTTCTGTTGTTTCTGATGTTTCTGTTGTTTCTGTGTTTCTGTTGTTTCTGTGTTTCTGTTGTTTCTGTGTTTCTGTTGTTTCTGTGTTTCTGTTGTTTCTGTTGTTTCTGATGTTTCTGTTGTTTCTGATGTTTCTGTTGTTTCTGTGTTTCTGTTGTTTCTGTTGTTTCTGTGTTTCCGTGTTTCTGTTGTTTCTGATGTTTCTGTTGTTTCTGTTTTCGTGTTTCTGTTGTTTCTGTTGTTTTCGTGTTTCTGTTGTTTCTATGTTTCTGTTGTTTCTGTTGTTTCTGTTGTTTCTGTGTTTCTGTTTCTGTTGTTTCTGATGTTTCTGTTGTTTCTGTGTTTCTGTTGTTTCTGTGTTTCTGTTGTTTCTGTGTTTCCGTGTTTCTGTTGTTTCTGTTTCTGTTGTTTCTGTGTTTCTGTTTCTGTTGTTTCTGTGTTTCTGTTTCTGTTGTTTCTGTGTTTCTGTTGTTTCTGTGTTTCTGTTGTTTCTGTTGTTTCTGTGTTTCTGTGTTTCCGTGTTTCCGTGTTTCCGTTGTTTCTGTGTTTCTGTTGTTTCTGTGTTTCCGTGTTTCTGTTGTTTCTGTGTTTTCGTGTTTCGTTGTTTCTGTTGTTTCTGTTGTTTCTGTGTTTCCGTGTTTCTGTTGTTTCTGTTGTTTCTGTTGTTTCTGTGTTTCCGTGTTTCTGTTGTTTCTGATGTTTCTGTTGTTTCTGTTGTTTTCGTGTTTCTGTTGTTTCTATGTTTCTGTTGTTTCTGTGTTTCTGTGTTTCTGTTGTTTCTGATGTTTCTGATGTTTCTGTGTTTCTGTTTCTGTTGTTTCTGTGTTTCTGTTGTTTCTGTTGTTTCTGTGTTTCCGTGTTTCTGTTGTTTCTGATGTTTCTGTTGTTTCTGTTTTCGTGTTTCTGTTGTTTCTGTTGTTTTCGTGTTTCTGTTGTTTCTGTTTTCGTGTTTCTGTTGTTTCTGTGTTTCTGTTGTTTCTGTGTTTTTGTTTCTGTTGTTTCTGTGTTTCTGTTGTTTCTGATGTTTCTGTTGTTTCTGTGTTTTTGTTTCTGTTGTTTCTGTGTTTCTGTTGTTTCTGTTGTTTCTGTGTTTTTGTTTCTGTTGTTTCTGTTGTTTCTGTGTTTTTGTTTCTGTTGTTTCTGTTGTTTCTGTGTTTTTGTTTCTGTTGTTTCTGTTGTTTCTGTGTTTTTGTTTCTGTTGTTTCTGTTGTTTCTGTGTTTCTGTTGTTTCTGATGTTTCTGTGTTTTTGTTTCTGTTGTTTCTGTGTTTTTGATGTTTCTGATGTTTCTGTTGTTTCTGTGTTTTTGTTTCTGTTGTTTCTGTGTTTCTGTTGTTTCTGTTGTTTCTGTGTTTTTGTTTCTGTTGTTTCTGTTGTTTCTGTGTTTTTGTTTCTGTTGTTTCTGTTGTTTCTGTGTTTTTGTTTCTGTTGTTTCTGTTGTTTCTGTGTTTTTGTTTCTGTTGTTTCTGTTGTTTCTGTGTTTTTGTTTCTGTTGTTTCTGTTGTTTCTGTGTTTTTGTTTCTGTTGTTTCTGTTGTTTCTGTGTTTTTGTTTCTGTTGTTTCTGTTGTTTCTGTTATTTCTGTTGTTTCTGTTGTTTCTGATGTTTCTGTTGTTTCTGTGTTTTTGTTTCTGTGTTTCTGTTGTTTCTGTGTTTCTGTGTTTCTGTTGTTTCTGATGTTTCTGTTGTTTCTGTGTTTCTGTTGTTTCTGATGTTTCTGTTGTTTGTGTTTTTGTTGTTTCTGTGTTTCTGTTGTTTCTGTGTTTCTGTTGTTTCTGTTGTTTCTGTGTTTCTGTTGTTTCTGTTGTTTCTGTGTTTCTGTTGTTTCTGTTGTTTCCGTGTTTCTGTTGTTTCTGATGTTTCTGTTGTTTCTGTTTTCGTGTTTCTGTTGTTTCTGTTGTTTTCGTGTTTCTGTTGTTTCTATGTTTCTGTTGTTTCTGTTGTTTCTGTGTTTCTGTTTCTGTTGTTTCTGATGTTTCTGTTGTTTCTGTTGTTTCTGTGTTTCTGTTGTTTCTGTGTTTCTGTTGTTTCTGTGTTTCCGTGTTTCTGTTGTTTCTGTTTCTGTTGTTTCTGTGTTTCTGTTTCTGTTGTTTCTGTGTTTCTGTTTCTGTTGTTTCTGTGTTTCTGTTGTTTCTGTGTTTCTGTTGTTTCTGTGTTTCTGTTGTTTCTGTTGTTTCTGTGTTTCTGTTGTTTCTGTTGTTTCCGTGTTTCCGTGTTTCTGTTGTTTCTGTGTTTCTGTGTTTTCGTGTTTCGTTGTTTCTGTTGTTTCTGTGTTTCCGTGTTTCTGTTGTTTCTGTTGTTTCTGTGTTTCTGTTGTTTCTGTTGTTTCGTTGTTTCTGTTGTTTCTGTTGTTTCTGTGTTTCCGTGTTTCTGTTGTTTCTGATGTTTCTGTTGTTTCTGTTGTTTTCGTGTTTCTGTTGTTTCTATGTTTCTGTTGTTTCTGTGTTTCTGTTGTTTCTGATGTTTCTGATGTTTCTGTGTTTCTGTTTCTGTTGTTTCTGTGTTTCTGATGTTTCTGTGTTTCTGTTGTTTCTGTGTTTCTGTTGTTTCTGTGTTTCTGTTGTTTCTGTTGTTTCTGATGTTTCTGTTGTTTCTGTGTTTTTGTTTCTGTTGTTTCTGTTGTTTCTGTGTTTCTGTGTTTCTGTTGTTTCTGATGTTTCTGTGTTTTTGTTTCTGTTGTTTCTGTGTTTTTGTTTCTGTTGTTTCTGTGTTTCTGTTGTTTCTGATGTTTCTGTTGTTTCTGTGTTTTTGTTTCTGTTGTTTCTGTGTTTCTGTTGTTTCTGTTGTTTCTGTGTTTCTGTTGTTTCTGATGTTTCTGTTGTTTCTGATGTTTCTGTTGTTTCTGTGTTTTTGTTTCTGTTGTTTCTGTTGTTTCTGTGTTTCTGTTGTTTCTGTGTTTCTGTGTTTCTGTTGTTTCTGATGTTTCTGTTGTTTCTGTGTTTTTGTTTCTGTTGTTTCTGTTGTTTCTGTGTTTCTGTTGTTTCTGTGTTTCTGTGTTTCTGTTGTTTCTGATGTTTCTGTGTTTTTGTTTCTGTTGTTTCTGTGTTTTTGTTTCTGTTGTTTCTGTGTTTCTGTTGTTTCTGATGTTTCTGTTGTTTCTGTGTTTTTGTTTCTGTTGTTTCTGTGTTTCTGTTGTTTCTGTTGTTTCTGTGTTTTTGTTTCTGTTGTTTCTGTTGTTTCTGTGTTTTTGTTTCTGTTGTTTCTGTTGTTTCTGTGTTTTTGTTTCTGTTGTTTCTGTTGTTTCTGTGTTTTTGTTTCTGTTGTTTCTGTGTTTCTGTTGTTTCTGATGTTTCTGTTGTTTCTGTGTTTTTGTTGTTTCTGATGTTTCTGTTGTTTCTGTGTTTTTGTTTCTGTTGTTTCTGTGTTTTTGTTTCTGTTGTTTCTGATGTTTCTGTTATTTCTGTTGTTTCTGTTGTTTCTGATGTTTCTGTTGTTTCTGTGTTTTTGTTTCTGTGTTTCTGTTGTTTCTGTGTTTCTGTTGTTTCTGATGTTTCTGTTGTTTGTGTTTTTGTTGTTTCTGATGTTTCTGTTGTTTCTGTGTTTTTGTTTCTGTTGTTTCGGTTGTTTCTGTGTTTTTGTTTCTGTTGTTTCTGTGTTTTTGTTTCTGTTGTTTCTGTTGTTTCTGTGTTTCTGTGTTTCTGTTGTTTCTGTTGTTTCTGTGTTTTTGTTTCTGTTGTTTCTGTGTTTCTGTGTTTCTGATGTTTCTGTTGTTTCTGTGTTTTTGTTGTTTCTGATGTTTCTGTGTTTTTGTTTCTGTTGTTTCTGTTGTTTCTGTGTTTTTGTTTCTGTTGTTTCTGTTGTTTCTGTGTTTTTGTTTCTGTTGTTTCTGTTGTTTCTGTGTTTTTGTTTCTGTTGTTTCTGTTGTTTCTGTGTTTCTGTTTCTGTTGTTTCTGTGTTTCTGTGTTTCTGTTGTTTCTGTTGTTTTTGTTGTTTCTGATGTTTCTGTTGTTTCTGTGTTTTTGTTTCTGTTGTTTCTGTTGTTTCTGTGTTTCTGTTATTTCTGTTGTTTCTGTGTTTCTGTTGTTTCTGTGTTTTTGTTTCTGTTGTTTCTGTGTTTCTGTTGTTTCTGATGTTTCTGTTGTTTCTGTGTTTTTGTTTCTGTTGTTTCTGTGTTTCTGTTGTTTCTGTTGTTTCTGTGTTTTTGTTTCTGTTGTTTCTGTTGTTTCTGTGTTTTTGTTTCTGTTGTTTCTGTTGTTTCTGTGTTTTTGTTTCTGTTGTTTCTGTTGTTTCTGTGTTTTTGTTTCTGTTGTTTCTGTTGTTTCTGTGTTTCTGTTGTTTCTGATGTTTCTGTGTTTTTGTTTCTGTTGTTTCTGTGTTTTTGATGTTTCTGATGTTTCTGTTGTTTCTGTGTTTTTGTTTCTGTTGTTTCTGTGTTTCTGTTGTTTCTGTTGTTTCTGTGTTTTTGTTTCTGTTGTTTCTGTTGTTTCTGTGTTTTTGTTTCTGTTGTTTCTGTTGTTTCTGTGTTTTTGTTTCTGTTGTTTCTGTTGTTTCTGTGTTTTTGTTTCTGTTGTTTCTGTTGTTTCTGTGTTTTTGTTTCTGTTGTTTCTGTTGTTTCTGTGTTTTTGTTTCTGTTGTTTCTGTTGTTTCTGTTATTTCTGTTGTTTCTGTTGTTTCTGATGTTTCTGTTGTTTCTGTGTTTTTGTTTCTGTGTTTCTGTTGTTTCTGTGTTTCTGTGTTTCTGTTGTTTCTGATGTTTCTGTTGTTTCTGTGTTTCTGTTGTTTCTGATGTTTCTGTTGTTTGTGTTTTTGTTGTTTCTGTGTTTCTGTTGTTTCTGTGTTTCTGTTGTTTCTGTTGTTTCTGTGTTTCTGTTGTTTCTGTTGTTTCTGTGTTTCTGTTGTTTCTGTTGTTTCCGTGTTTCTGTTGTTTCTGATGTTTCTGTTGTTTCTGTTTTCGTGTTTCTGTTGTTTCTGTTGTTTTCGTGTTTCTGTTGTTTCTATGTTTCTGTTGTTTCTGTTGTTTCTGTGTTTCTGTTTCTGTTGTTTCTGATGTTTCTGTTGTTTCTGTTGTTTCTGTGTTTCTGTTGTTTCTGTGTTTCTGTTGTTTCTGTGTTTCCGTGTTTCTGTTGTTTCTGTTTCTGTTGTTTCTGTGTTTCTGTTTCTGTTGTTTCTGTGTTTCTGTTTCTGTTGTTTCTGTGTTTCTGTTGTTTCTGTGTTTCTGTTGTTTCTGTGTTTCTGTTGTTTCTGTTGTTTCTGTGTTTCTGTTGTTTCTGTTGTTTCCGTGTTTCCGTGTTTCTGTTGTTTCTGTGTTTCTGTGTTTTCGTGTTTCGTTGTTTCTGTTGTTTCTGTGTTTCCGTGTTTCTGTTGTTTCTGTTGTTTCTGTGTTTCTGTTGTTTCTGTTGTTTCGTTGTTTCTGTTGTTTCTGTTGTTTCTGTGTTTCCGTGTTTCTGTTGTTTCTGATGTTTCTGTTGTTTCTGTTGTTTTCGTGTTTCTGTTGTTTCTATGTTTCTGTTGTTTCTGTGTTTCTGTTGTTTCTGATGTTTCTGATGTTTCTGTGTTTCTGTTTCTGTTGTTTCTGTGTTTCTGATGTTTCTGTGTTTCTGTTGTTTCTGTGTTTCTGTTGTTTCTGTGTTTCTGTTGTTTCTGTTGTTTCTGATGTTTCTATTATTTCTGTTGTTTCTGTGTTTCTGTTGTTTCTGATGTTTCTGTTGTTTCTGTGTTTTTGTTTCTGTTGTTTCTGTTGTTTCTGTGTTTCTGTTGTTTCTGTGTTTCTGTGTTTCTGTTGTTTCTGATGTTTCTGTGTTTTTGTTTCTGTTGTTTCTGTGTTTTTGTTTCTGTTGTTTCTGTGTTTCTGTTGTTTCTGATGTTTCTGTTGTTTCTGTGTTTTTGTTTCTGTTGTTTCTGTGTTTCTGTTGTTTCTGTTGTTTCTGTGTTTTTGTTTCTGTTGTTTCTGTTGTTTCTGTGTTTTTGTTTCTGTTGTTTCTGTTGTTTCTGTGTTTTTGTTTCTGTTGTTTCTGTTGTTTCTGTGTTTTTGTTTCTGTTGTTTCTGTGTTTCTGTTGTTTCTGATGTTTCTGTTGTTTCTGTGTTTTTGTTGTTTCTGATGTTTCTGTTGTTTCTGTGTTTTTGTTTCTGTTGTTTCTGTGTTTTTGTTTCTGTTGTTTCTGATGTTTCTGTTATTTCTGTTGTTTCTGTTGTTTCTGATGTTTCTGTTGTTTCTGTGTTTTTGTTTCTGTGTTTCTGTTGTTTCTGTGTTTCTGTTGTTTCTGATGTTTCTGTTGTTTGTGTTTTTGTTGTTTCTGATGTTTCTGTTGTTTCTGTGTTTTTGTTTCTGTTGTTTCGGTTGTTTCTGTGTTTTTGTTTCTGTTGTTTCTGTGTTTTTGTTTCTGTTGTTTCTGTTGTTTCTGTGTTTCTGTGTTTCTGTTGTTTCTGTTGTTTCTGTGTTTTTGTTTCTGTTGTTTCTGTGTTTCTGTGTTTCTGATGTTTCTGTTGTTTCTGTGTTTTTGTTGTTTCTGATGTTTCTGTGTTTTTGTTTCTGTTGTTTCTGTTGTTTCTGTGTTTTTGTTTCTGTTGTTTCTGTTGTTTCTGTGTTTTTGTTTCTGTTGTTTCTGTTGTTTCTGTGTTTTTGTTTCTGTTGTTTCTGTTGTTTCTGTGTTTCTGTTTCTGTTGTTTCTGTGTTTCTGTGTTTCTGTTGTTTCTGTTGTTTTTGTTGTTTCTGATGTTTCTGTTGTTTCTGTGTTTTTGTTTCTGTTGTTTCTGTTGTTTCTGTGTTTCTGTTTCTGTTGTTTCTGTGTTTCTGTTGTTTCTGTGTTTTTGTGTTTCTGATGTTTCTGTGTTTTTGTTGTTTCTGATGTTTCTGTTGTTTCTGTGTTTTTGTTTCTGTTGTTTCTGTGTTTTTGTTTCTGTTGTTTCTGTGTTTCTGTTGTTTCTGTGTTTCTGTTGTTTCTGTGTTTCTGTGTTTTTGTTTCTGTTGTTTTCGTGTTTCTGTGTTTCTGTTGTTTCTGTTGTTTCTGTGTTTCTGTTGTTTCTGTTGTTTCTGTGTTTCTGTTGTTTCTGTGTTTCTGTTGTTTCTGGTGTTTCTGTTGTTTCTGTTGTTTCTGTGTTTCTGATGTTTCTGTTGTTTCTGTGTTTCTGTTGTTTCTGTGTTTCTGTTGTTTCTGTTGTTTCTGATGTTTCTGTTGTTTCTGTGTTTCTGGTGTTTCTGTTGTTTCTGTTGTTTCTGTGTTTCTGTTGTTTCTGTTGTTTCTGTGTTTCTGTTGTTTCTGTTGTTTCTGTGTTTCTGTTGTTTCTGTTGTTTCTGTGTTTCTGATGTTTCTGTTGTTTCTGTGTTTCTGTTGTTTCTGGTGTTTCTGTTGTTTCTGTTGTTTCTGTGTTTCTGTTGTTTCTGTGTTTCTGTGTTTCTGGTGTTTCTGTTGTTTCTGTTGTTTCTGTGTTTCTGTTGTTGCTGTGTTTCTGTTGTTTCTGTGTTTCTGTTGTTTCTGTTGTTTCTGTGTTTCTGTTGTTTCTGTGTTTCTGTTGTTTCTGTTGTTTCTGTGTTTCTGTTGTTTCTGTTGTTTCTGTGTTTCTGTTGTTTCTGTGTTTCTGTTGTTTCTGTTGGTTTCTGTTGTTTCTGTTGTTTCTGTGTTTCTGTTGTTTCTGTGTTTCTGTTGTTTCTGTTGTTTCTGTGTTTCTGTTGTTTCTGTGTTTCTGTTGTTTCTGTTGTTTCTGTGTTTCTGTTGTTTCTGTG
This sequence comes from Notothenia rossii, assembly GCF_949606895.1. Taxonomy (NCBI): domain Eukaryota; kingdom Metazoa; phylum Chordata; class Actinopteri; order Perciformes; family Nototheniidae; genus Notothenia; species Notothenia rossii. The sequence continues at coordinate 56,950,663 of NC_136910.1, forward strand.
TTTCTGTTGTTTCTGTTGTTTCTGTGTTTCTGTTGTTTCTGTGTTTCTGTTGTTTCTGTTGTTTCTGTTGGTTTCTGTTGTTTCTGATGTTTCTGTGTTTCTGTGTTTCTGTTGTTTCTGTGTTTCTGTTGTTTCTGTGTTTCGTTGTTTCTGTTGTTTTCTGTGTTTCTGTTGTTTCTGTGTTTCTGTGTTTCTGTTGTTTCTGTGTTTCTGTTGTTTCTGTGTTTCTGTTGTTTCTGTTGTTTCTATGTTTCTGTTTCTGTTGTTTCTATGTTTCTGTTGTTTCTGTTATTTTCTGTGTTTCTGTTGTTTCTGGTGTTTCTGTTGTTTCTGGTGTTTCTGTGTTTCTGTTGTTTCTGTTGTTTCTGTGTTTCTGATGTTTCTGTGTTTCTGTTGTTTCTGTGTTTCTGTGTTTCTGTTGTTTCTGGTGTTTCTGTGTTTCTGTTGTTTCTGTTGGTTTCTGTGTTTCTGTTGTTTCTGTGTTTCTGTTGTTTCTGTTGTTTTCTGTGTTTCTGTTGTTTCTGTTGGTTTCTGTGTTTCTGTTGTTTCTGTGTTTCTGTTGTTTCTGTTGTTTTCTGTGTTTCTGTTGTTTCTGTGTTTCTGTTGTTTCTGTGTTTCTGTTGTTTCTGTTGGTTTCTGTGTTTCTGTTGTTTCTGTTGTTTTCTGTGTTTCTGTTGTTTCTGTTGGTTTCTGTGTTTCTGTTGTTTCTGTGTTTCTGTTGTTTCTGTTGTTTTCTGTGTTTCTGTTGTTTCTGTGTTTCTGTTGTTTCTGTTGGTTTCTGTGTTTCTGTTGTTTCTGTGTTTCTGATGTTTCTGTTGTTTCTGTGTTTCTGTTGTTTCTGTGTTTCTGTGTTTCTGTTGTTTCTGTGTTTCTGTTGTTTCTGTGTTTCTGTTGTTTCTGATGTTTCTGTGTTTCTGTTGTTTCTGGTGTTTCTGTTGTTTCTGTGTTTCTGTTGTTTCTGTTGTTTCTGTGTTCCTGTGTTTCTGTTGTTTCTGTTGTTTCTGTGTTTCTGTTGGTTTCGTTGTTTCGTTGTTTCTGTGTTTCTGTTGGTTTCTGTTGTTTCTGTTTCTGTGTTTCTGTGTTTCTGTTGGTTTCTGTGTTTCTGTTGTTTCTGTGTTTCTGTTGTTTCTGTTGTTTTCTGTGTTTCTGTTGTTTCTGTGTTTCTGTTGTTTCTGTTGTTTCTGTGTTTCTGTTGTTTCTGATGTTTCTGTGTTTCTGTTGTTTCTGTGTTTCTGTTGGTTTCTGTGTTTCTGTGTTTCTGTTGTTTCTGTTGTTTCTGTGTTTCTGTTGTTTCTGTGTTTCTGTTTCTGTTGTTTCTATGTTTCTGTTTCTGTTGTTTCTGTTGTTTCTGTGTTTCTGTTGTTTCTGTTGTTTCTGTGTTTCTGTTGTTTCTGTTGTTTCTGTGTTTCTGTTGTTTCTGTGTTTCTGTTTCTGTTGTTTCTGTGTTTCTGTTTCTGTTGTTTCTATGTTTCTGTTTCTGTGTTTCTGTTGTTTCTGTTGTTTCTGTTATTTTCTGTGTTTCTGTTGGTTTCTGTTGTTTCTGTTTCTGTGTTTCTGTGTTTCTGTTGGTTTCTGTGTTTCTGTTGTTTCTGTGTTTCTGTTGGTTTCTGTTGTTTCTGTTTCTGTGTTTCTGTGTTTCTGTTGGTTTCTGTGTTTCTGTTGTTTCTGTGTTTCTGTGTTTCTGTTGTTTCTGTGTTTCTGTTGTTTCTGTTGGTTTCTGTGTTTCTGTTGTTTCTGTTGTTTTCTGTGTTTCTGTTGTTTCTGTTGGTTTCTGTGTTTCTGTTGTTTCTGTGTTTCTGTTGTTTCTGTTGGTTTCTGTGTTTCTGTTGTTTCTGTGTTTCTGTTGTTTCTGTTGTTTCTGTGTTTCTGTTGTTTCTGTTGGTTTCTGTGTTTCTGTTGTTTCTGTGTTTCTGATGTTTCTGTTGTTTCTGTGTTTCTGTTGTTTCTGTGTTTCTGTGTTTCTGTTGTTTCTGTGTTTCTGTTGTTTCTGTGTTTCTGTTGTTTCTGATGTTTCTGTGTTTCTGTTGTTTCTGTGTTTCTGTTGTTTCTGTTGTTTCTGTGTTTCTGTTGGTTTCGTTGTTTCGTTGTTTCTGTGTTTCTGTTGGTTTCTGTTGTTTCTGTTTCTGTGTTTCTGTTGTTTCTGTTGGTTTCTGTGTTTCTGTTGTTTCTGTGTTTCTGTTGTTTCTGTTGTTTTCTGTGTTTCTGTTGTTTCTGTGTTTCTGTTGTTTCTGTGTTTCTGTTGTTTCTGTTGTTTCTGTGTTTCTGTTGTTTCTGATGTTTCTGTGTTTCTGTTGTTTCTGTGTTTCTGTTGGTTTCTGTGTTTCTGTTGTTTCTGTGTTTCTGTTGTTTCTGTTGTTTTCTGTGTTTCTGTTGTTTCTGTGTTTCTGTTGTTTCTGTGTTTCTGTTGTTTCTGTTGTTTCTGTGTTTCTGTTGTTTCTGATGTTTCTGTGTTTCTGTTGTTTCTGTGTTTCTGTTGGTTTCTGTGTTTCTGTGTTTCTGTGTTTCTGTTGTTTCTGTGTTTCTGTTGGTTTCTGTTGGTTTCTGTGTTTCTGTGTTTCTGTGTTTCTGTTGTTTCTGTGTTTCTGTTTCTGTTGTTTCTATGTTTCTGTTTCTGTTGTTTCTATGTTTCTGTTGTTTCTGTTGTTTCTGTTATTTTCTGTGTTTCTGTTGTTTCTGGTGTTTCTGTTGTTTCTGGTGTTTCTGTGTTTCTGTTGTTTCTATGTTTCTGTGTTTCTGTTGTTTCTGTTTTCGTGTTTCTGTTGTTTCTGTTGTTTCTGTTGTTTTCGTGTTTCTGTTGTTTCTGTGTTTCTGTTGTTTCTGATGTTTCTGTTGTTTCTGTTTCTGTTGTTTCTGTTGTTTCTGTGTTTCTGTTGTTTCTGTTGTTTCTGTGTTTCTGATGTTTCTGTGTTTCTGTTGTTTCTGTGTTTCTGTGTTTCTGTTGTTTCTGTGTTTCTGTGTTTCTGTTGTTTCTGTTGGTTTCTGTGTTTCTGTTGTTTCTGTGTTTCTGTTGTTTCTGTTGTTTTCTGTGTTTCTGTTGTTTCTGTTGGTTTCTGTGTTTCTGTTGTTTCTGTGTTTCTGTTGTTTCTGTTGTTTTCTGTGTTTCTGTTGTTTCTGTGTTTCTGTTGTTTCTGTGTTTCTGTTGTTTCTGTTGGTTTCTGTGTTTCTGTTGTTTCTGTTGTTTTCTGTGTTTCTGTTGTTTCTGTTGGTTTCTGTGTTTCTGTTGTTTCTGTGTTTCTGATGTTTCTGTTGTTTCTGTGTTTCTGTTGTTTCTGTGTTTCTGTGTTTCTGTTGTTTCTGTGTTTCTGTTGTTTCTGTGTTTCTGTTGTTTCTGATGTTTCTGTGTTTCTGTTGTTTCTGGTGTTTCTGTTGTTTCTGTGTTTCTGTTGTTTCTGTTGTTTCTGTGTTCCTGTGTTTCTGTTGTTTCTGTTGTTTCTGTGTTTCTGTTGGTTTCGTTGTTTCGTTGTTTCTGTGTTTCTGTTGTTTCTGTTTCTGTGTTTCTGTGTTTCTGTTGTTTCTGTGTTTCTGTTGTTTCTGTTGTTTTCTGTGTTTCTGTTGTTTCTGTGTTTCTGTTGTTTCTGTTGGTTTCTGTGTTTCTGTTGTTTCTGTGTTTCTGATGTTTCTGTTGTTTCTGTGTTTCTGTTGTTTCTGTGTTTCTGTGTTTCTGTTGTTTCTGTGTTTCTGTTGTTTCTGTGTTTCTGTTGTTTCTGATGTTTCTGTGTTTCTGTTGTTTCTGGTGTTTCTGTTGTTTCTGTGTTTCTGTTGTTTCTGTTGTTTCTGTGTTCCTGTGTTTCTGTTGTTTCTGTTGTTTCTGTGTTTCTGTTGGTTTCGTTGTTTCGTTGTTTCTGTGTTTCTGTTGGTTTCTGTTGTTTCTGTTTCTGTGTTTCTGTGTTTCTGTTGGTTTCTGTGTTTCTGTTGTTTCTGTGTTTCTGTTGTTTCTGTTGTTTTCTGTGTTTCTGTTGTTTCTGTTGTTTCTGTGTTTCTGATGTTTCTGTTGTTTCTGTTGTTTTCTGTGTTTCTGTTGTTTCTGTGTTTCTGTTGTTTCTGTGTTTCTGTGTTTCTGTTGTTTCTGATGTTTCTGTGTTTCTGTTGTTTCTGTGTTTCTGTTGGTTTCTGTGTTTCTGTGTTTCTGTTGTTTCTGTTGTTTCTGTGTTTCTGTTGTTTCTGTGTTTCTGTGTTTCTGTTGTTTCTGTTGTTTCTGTTGTTTCTGTGTTTCTGTTGGTTTCTGTTGTTTCTGTGTTTCTGTTGGTTTCTGTTGTTTCTGTGTTTCTGTTGTTTCTGTGTTTCTGTTGTTTCTGTTGTTTCTGTGTTTCTGTTGGTTTCTGTTGTTTCTGTGTTTCTGTTGTTTCTGTGTTTCTGTTGTTTCTGTGTTTCTGTTGGTTCTGTGTTTCTGTTGTTTCTGTGTTTCTGTTGTTTCTGTTGTTTCTGTGTTTCTGTTGGTTTCTGTTGTTTCTGTGTTTCTGTTGGTTTCTGTTGTTTCTGTGTTTCTGTTGTTTCTGTGTTTCTGTTGTTTCTGTTGTTTCTGTGTTTCTGTTGGTTTCTGTTGTTTCTGTGTTTCTGTTGTTTCTGTGTTTCTGTTGTTTCTGTTGTTTCTGTGTTTCTGTTGTTTCTGTTGTTTCTGTGTTTCTGTTGTTTCTGTGTTTCTGTGTTTCTGTTGGTTCTGTGTTTCTGTTGTTTCTGTTGTTTCTGTGTTTCTGTGTTTCTGTTGTTTCTGTTGTTTCTGTTGTTTCTGTTGTTTCTGTGTTTCTGTGTTTCTGTTGTTTCTGTGTTTCTGTGTTTCTGTTGTTTCTGTGTTTCTGTTGTTTCTGTGTTTCTGTTGTTTCTGTTGTTTCTGTGTTTCTGTTGTTTCTGTTGTTTCTGTGTTTCTGTTGTTTCTGTGTTTCTGTGTTTCTGTTGGTTCTGTGTTTCTGTTGTTTCTGTGTTTCTATTGTTTCTGTTGTTTCTGTGTTTCTGTTGTTTCTGTGTTTCTGTTGTTTCTGTGTTTCTGTGTTTCTGTTGTTTCTGTGTTTCTGTTGTTTCTGTGTTTCTGTTGTTTCTGTGTTTCTGTTGTTTCTGTTGTTTTCGTGTTTCTGTGTTTCTGGTGTTTCTGTTGTTTCTGTTGTTTCTGTGTTTCTGTTGTTTCTGTTGTTTCTGTTGTTTTCGTGTTTCTGTTGTTTTCGTGTTTCTGTGTTTCTGGTGTTTCTGTTGTTTTCGTGTTTCTGTTGTTTCTGTTGTTTCTGTGTTTCTGTTGTTTCTGTTGTTTTCGTGTTTCTGTGTTTCTGTTGTTTCTGTTGTTTCTGTGTTTCTGTTGTTTTCGTGTTTCTGTGTTTCTGATGTTTCTGTTGTTTTCGTGTTTCTGTTGTTTCTGATGTTTCTGTTGTTTTCGTGTTTCTGTTGTTTTCGTGTTTCTGTGTTTCTGTGTTTCTGTGTTTCTGTTGTTTTCGTGTTTCTGTGTTTCTGTTGTTTCTGTGTTTCTGTGTTTCTGTTGTTTTCGTGTTTCTGTGTTTCTGTTGTTTCTGTTGTTTCTGTGTTTCTGTTGTTTCTGTGTTTCTGTTGTTTCTGTGTTTCTGTGTTTCTGTTGTTTCTGTGTTTCTGTTGTTTCTGTGTTTCTGTTGTTTCTGTTGTTTCTGTGTTTCTGGTGTTTCTGTTGTTTCTGTTGTTTCTGTGTTTCTGTTGTTTCTGGTGTTTCTGTTGTTTCTGTTGTTTCTGTGTTTCTGTTGTTTCTGATGTTTCTGTGTTTCTGTTGTTTCTGTGTTTCTGTTGTTTCTGTGTTTCTGTTGTTTCTGTTGTTTCTGTGTTTCTGGTGTTTCTGTTGTTTCTGTTGTTTCTGTGTTTCTGTTGTTTCTGTTGTTTCTGTGTTTCTGTTGTTTCTGTGTTTCTGTTGTTTCTGTGTTTCTGTTGTTTCTGGTGTTTCTGTTGTTTCTGTGTTTCTGTTGTTTTCTGTGTTTCTGTTGTTTCTGTTGTTTCTGTTGTTTCTGTGTTTCTGTTGTTTCTGTTGTTTTCGTGTTTCTGTTGTTTCTGATGTTTCTGGTGTTTCTGTGTTTCTGTTGTTTCTGGTGTTTCTGGTGTTTCTGTGTTTCTGTGTTTCTGTTGTTTCTGGTGTTTCTGTTGTTTCTGGTGTTTCTGTTGTTTCTGTGTTTCTGATGTTTCTGTTGTTTCTGTGTTTCTGATGTTTCTGGTGTTTCTATGTTTCTGGTGTTTCTGTTGTTTCTGAGTTTCTGTTGTTTCTGTTTCTATGTTTCTGGTGTTTCTGTTGTTTCTGATGTTTCTGTGTTTCTGTTGTTTCTGATGTTTCTATGTTTCTGGTGTTTCTGGTGTTTCTGTTGTTTCTGTTGTTTCTGTGTTTCTGATGTTTCTGATGTTTCTGTGTTTCTGTGTCGTGAACCTCTCTGATCCCTCAGCCCTGTCTGCAGCCTCTCTTCTTCTGACTGCAACACATATAGAAGCAGCTGAACTCAACTCTGCAGGAACTTTTTTTGATTGAATGCGTGATAGAACAGTGCCTTATTACCCAGCCATAGGTGCCCTGAGGTAACGTACCCTTCTCACTGTTTTATTTATAAACCGACACGCTGCTCTGCCTTTGCAAACCCTGACTCCTTTGTTTGAGCACTTCGAAAGGGCCCTCTGGGTTTTGCTTTCTCCTCACACTTCTGCAGATTTGCTGCCGTGTGCACACACTTATTCCTCGTGGAAATAACACATGCCGGGTTTGTGATTATCTCTAGGATAAATATAGCTTTCATTAAATGGGGGCAGCACCTTGTTTGATTGTCAGATTCTATGCAAATTTGATTCTCCTTTTTAAAAGATAAAAACTTCTTATCGAATCAAACCATAAATCAATCCGTCAATAGATAACAGAATAACATTTAAGAGCCAGAGTCAAATGCATTATAGGAAAGATATGTCAAAATATAAATCTGTAAAGAAGTTAAAGAATGCAAACATTATGATTAATGGCCATTTGATTATTGATCTTTAAATATTCCCAGCATACAGTCAAACAGTACAGTGTGTGTAAATATGCTGTTATTGACTTTATCAGTTACATTTGTATCATTTGTGACCAAAAGAACAGCTACATGTTGTCAAAGGGCATCTGATTTTAGACTCAACGTCTCCAAAAATATAAATTAAAGTGTTTTTCTTACCTCTGATTGGAGGATTAAACACCGCTCTGATTTCCACCAGCTGAGTTAGTGAACACGCACATAACCTCCAGCTATAAAGGAATGATGTGACGCAGCCTCTTCCTGTCTATATTAAAGAATCCTTGTCTGTTTCCAGAGGAACCCCTGCCTGCAGCACGGAGAGAAGTCTCTCCATTCATCTGTGCAGCTAATCAGGGATAAGACTTCTTATGAGCAAAGTATTTCCTGCTGCAGCAAAACAGAGGCCTTTGTTTCTGGAGAATCACCCTCTGAGCTGAAGGAAATGTGCCAATTTCATGAAGGTAGCTTTAGGTTGTTGTGGGGGGTCAGTTCCATGCCTTAAAGT
>NC_136910.1:56958338-57035468 GCF_949606895.1 Notothenia rossii
GTGTTCAACATGTAAGAAGTAGAAAGTACAGGTATTTGTGTTCAACATGTAAGAAGTAGAAAGTACAGGTATTTGAGTTCAACATGTAAGAAGTAGAAAGTACAGGTATTTGTGTTCAACATGTAAGAAGTAGAAAGTACAGGTATTTGTGTTCAACATGTAAGAAGTAGAAAGTACAGGTATTTGGGTTCAACATGTAAGAAGTAGAAAGTACAGGTATTTGTGTTCAACATGTAAGAAGTAGAAAGTACAGGTATTTGTGTTCAACATGTAAGAAGTAGAAAGTACAGGTATTTGGGTTCAACATGTAAGAAGTAGAAAGTACAGGTATTTGTGTTCAACATGTAAGAAGTAGAAAGTACAAGTATTTGGGTTCAACATGTAAGAAGTAGAAAGTACAGGTATTTGTGTTCAACATGTAAGAAGTAGAAAGTACAGGTATTTGTGTTCAACATGTAAGAAGTAGAAAGTACAGGTATTTGAGTTCAACATGTGAGAAGTAGAAAGTACAGGTATTTGTGTTCAACATGTAAGAAGTAGAAAGTACAGGTATTTGTGTTCAACATGTAAGAAGTAGAAAGTACAGGTATTTGAGTTCAACATGTGAGAAGTAGAAAGTACAGGTATTTGTGTTCAACATGTAAGAAGTAGAAAGTACAGGTATTTGAGTTCAACATGTAAGAAGTAGAAAGTACAGGTATTTGAGTTCAACATGTAAGAAGTAGAAAGTACAGGTATTTGTGTTCAACATGTAAGAAGTAGAAAGTACAGGTATTTGAGTTCAACATGTAAGAAGTAGAAAGTACAGGTATTTGTGTTCAACATGTAAGAAGTAGAAAGTACAGGTATTTGTGTTCAACATGTGAGAAGTAGAAAGTACAGGTATTTGTGTTCAACATGTAAGAAGTAGAAAGTACATGTATTTGTGTTCAACATGTGAGAAGTAGAAAGTACAGGTATTTGAGTTCAAAATGTAAGAAGTAGAAAGTACAGGTATTTGTGTTCAACATGTAAGAAGTAGAAAGTACAGGTATTTGTGTTCAACATGTAAGAAGTAGAAAGTACAGGTATTTGAGTTCAACATGTGAGAAGTAGAAAGTACAGGTATTTGTGTTCAACATGTCAGAAGTAGAAAGTACAAGTATTTGAGTTCAACATGTGAGAAGTAGAAAGTACAGGTATTTGTGTTCAACATGTAAGTAGTAGAAAGTACAGGTATTTGTGTTCAACATGTAAGAAGTAGAAAGTACAGGTATTTGAGTTCAACATGTAAGAAGTAGAAAGTACAGGTATTTGGGTTCAACATGTGAGAAGTAGAAAGTACAGGTATTTGTGTTCAACATGTAAGAAGTAGAAAGTACAGGTATTTGTGTTCAACATGTAAGAAGTAGAAAGTACAGGTATTTGAGTTCAACATGTAAGAAGTAGAAAGCACAGGTATTTGTGTTCAACATGTAAGAAGTAGAAAGTACAGGTATTTGGGTTCAACATGTGAGAAGTAGAAAGTACAGGTATTTGAGTTCAACATGTAAGAAGTAGAAAGTACAGGTATTTGGGTTCAACATGTGAGAAGTAGAAAGTACAGGTATTTGTGTTCAACATGTAAGAAGTAGAAAGTACAGGTATTTGAGTTCAACATGTAAGAAGTAGAAAGTACAGGTATTTGGGTTCAACATGTAAGAAGTAGAAAGTACAGGTATTTGAATTCAACATGTGAGAAGTAGAAAGTACAGGTATTTGAATTCAACATGTGAGAAGTAGAAAGTACAGGTATTTGTGTTCAACATGTAAGAAGTAGAAAGTACAAGTATTTGAGTTCAACATGTGAGAAGTAGAAAGTACAGGTATTTGTGTTCAACATGTAAGAAGTAGAAAGTACAGGTATTTGAGTTCAACATGTAAGAAGTAGAAAGTACAGGTATTTGGGTTCAACATGTGAGAAGTAGAAAGTACAGGTATTTGAGTTCAACATGTAAGAAGTAGAAAGTACAGGTATTTGTGTTCAACATGTAAGAAGTAGAAAGTACAGGTATTTGTGTTCAACATGTAAGAAGTAGAAAGTACAGGTATTTGTGTTCAACATGTAAGAAGTAGAAAGTACAGGTATTTGAGTTCAACATGTAAGAAGTAGAAAGTACAGGTATTTGTGTTCAACATGTAAGAAGTAGAAAGTACAGGTATTTGTGTTCAACATGTAAGAAGTAGAAAGTACAGGTATTTGTGTTCAACATGTAAGAAGTAGAAAGTACAGGTATTTGTGTTCAACATGTGAGAAGTAGAAAGTACAGGTATTTGAGTTCAACATGTAAGAAGTAGAAAGTACAGGTATTTGTGTTCAACATGTAAGAAGTAGAAAGTACAGGTATTTGTGTTCAAAATGTAAGAAGTAGAAAGTACAGGTATTTGTGTTCAACATGTAAGAAGTAGAAAGTACAGGTATTTGAGTTCAACATGTAAGAAGTAGAAAGTACAGGTATTTGTGTTCAACATGTAAGAAGTAGAAAGTACAGGTATTTGAGTTCAACATGTAAGAAGTAGAAAGTACAGGTATTTGTGTTCAACATGTAAGAAGTAGAAAGTACAGGTATTTGTGTTCAACATGTGAGAAGTAGAAAGTACAGGTATTTGTGTTCAACATGTAAGAAGTAGAAAGTACATGTATTTGTGTTCAACATGTGAGAAGTAGAAAGTACAGGTATTTGAGTTCAAAATGTAAGAAGTAGAAAGTACAGGTATTTGTGTTCAACATGTAAGAAGTAGAAAGTACAGGTATTTGTGTTCAACATGTAAGAAGTAGAAAGTACAGGTATTTGAGTTCAACATGTGAGAAGTAGAAAGTACAGGTATTTGTGTTCAACATGTCAGAAGTAGAAAGTACAAGTATTTGAGTTCAACATGTGAGAAGTAGAAAGTACAGGTATTTGTGTTCAACATGTAAGTAGTAGAAAGTACAGGTATTTGTGTTCAACATGTAAGAAGTAGAAAGTACAGGTATTTGAGTTCAACATGTAAGAAGTAGAAAGTACAGGTATTTGGGTTCAACATGTGAGAAGTAGAAAGTACAGGTATTTGTGTTCAACATGTAAGAAGTAGAAAGTACAGGTATTTGTGTTCAACATGTAAGAAGTAGAAAGTACAGGTATTTGAGTTCAACATGTAAGAAGTAGAAAGCACAGGTATTTGTGTTCAACATGTAAGAAGTAGAAAGTACAGGTATTTGGGTTCAACATGTGAGAAGTAGAAAGTACAGGTATTTGAGTTCAACATGTAAGAAGTAGAAAGTACAGGTATTTGTGTTCAACATGTAAGAAGTAGAAAGTACAGGTATTTGTGTTCAACATGTAAGAAGTAGAAAGTACAGGTATTTGTGTTCAACATGTAAGAAGTAGAAAGTACAGGTATTTGTGTTCAACATGTAAGAAGTAGAAAGTACAGGTATTTGTGTTCAACATGTAAGAAGTAGAAAGTACAGGTATTTGTGTTCAACATGTGAGAAGTAGAAAGTACAGGTATTTGTGTTCAACATGTAAGAAGTAGAAAGTACAGGTATTTGTGTTCAACATGTAAGAAGTAGAAAGTACAGGTATTTGTGTTCAAAATGTAAGAAGTAGAAAGTACAGGTATTTGTGTTCAAAATGTAAGAAGTCAAAGTAAAAAGTCATCAGAAAAATAAGTAGTGGAGTAAAGTACTGATACCAGAAAGATGTACTTGAGTACAGTAACGAAGTATTTGTACTCCACTACTTCCCCCCTCTGATAATTATGATGGACTCATCTCATTGCTTCTGGCAGGACAAACAGCCTCCTTCCATCAATCAACAGGATGTCTAGGTGATATTTCACAGCAGGAAGATATGAGAAGACTCACCAAAGCAACACATTTCAGTTACATAACCTGGAGCTGCCGCTATCACCCATCGCTCTGCCTTCATTGTTCAAGACACTGAACATAATGATTATGCAGAAGTATGGAGGAGGAGGACACACACACACACACACACACACACACACACACACACACACACACACACACACACACACACACACACACACACACACACACACACACACACACACACACACACACACACACACACACACACACACACACACACACACACACACACACACACACACACACACACACACACACACACACACACACACACACACACACACACACACACACACACACACACACACACACACACACCATCCATTCCATAAATACAGCGTCTGTAGAGCTCGTTGACCTTTGCACTGAAACTCCATTATCAGAAACTTTTGGCTGCAAGTTAAATTAAGCCACGGGGAAATAAATGGAAACTTTGAAGGACTGTAATTTGCTGCAATTATAGGCGTAATTATAAAAAAGGCACTCTATTTTCTCTCCGCCACACTTTATATTTAGATGTTTGAAGTGGAGTAAAGCAACACAACACAGAAACATAAGTTTACTCCATCAAGAATATTTCTTTCATTGCTAGAGAATAACTAAGTGAACTTAATTAAGTACCATTTTTGAGTACATAAGACTACTAAGGCCTAAGTATTACTTTACCACCTTTCGGATAGCATTGGACTCCTTTGTTTACTTCAGGAACATGATCGTGGCATCACTATGTAACACACACGCTGCTATTGGCTAGTGCTCCAACACATTGTAAGTGATAGGTTAAGGGGCGGGACATCCCTAAGCGGTTGACCAATCAAAACAGAGCCGGCCAGCAAACCAATCAGAGCAAACTGGGCTCTGGTTTCAGACAGAGGGTGAAAAGAGGTGCTGCAGCACAGGCAGTCACTACATACTGATATACACCTGAACATCAGCAGGAGAGGACTCTTTAAAGTAGAGACACTACATACTGATATACACCTGAACATCAGCAGGAGAGGACTCTTTAAAGTAGAGACACTACATACTGATATACACCTGAACATCAGCAGGAGAGGACTCTTTAAAGTAGAGACACTACATACTGATATACACCTGAACATCAGCAGGAGGGGACTCTTTAAAGTAGAGAGACTACATACTGATATACACCTGAACATCAGCAGGAGGGGACTCTTTAAAGTAGAGACACTACATACTGATATACACCTGAACATCAGTAGGAGAGGACTCTTTAAAGTAGAGACAATACATACTGATATACACCTGAACATCAGCAGGAGAGGACTCTTTAAAGTAGAGCCACTACATACTGATATACACTTGAACATCAGCAGGAGAGGACTCTTTAAAGTAGAGACACTACATACTGATATACACCTGAACATCAGCAGGAGAGGACTCTTTAAAGTAGAGACACTACATACTGATATATACACCTGAACATCAGCAGGAGAGGACTCTTTAAAGTAGAGACACTAATGATATGTCCTTTTTAATAATGTAAGAATAAAGCCTGCTTCAATGAAATCTCAGATCTAATGTACATTGAAGGTTCTCGAACATATTGTCAGTGATTGTAGTGTTAATACATGCATCCTTGATTCTTGTTTTATTTGTCGATGTTGCTAATGGACCCTAAGTGATCATATACCCTTACCTAGGTTTGATTCTATACTTTACGCCAGTGCAGGATTATAGGCTATTTATAAAATATCCAACTAAAACAATTCCATGCATTTTATCAATCTATCTAAAATATTCAAAAGGCGTGGGCTCGTATTTAAAAAATGGAAATGAAAGCCATTTGAGGACAGGGGCTATCAGGTGACTGTCTGGAGTTTGTCTGAGCAGACAGCAGAGAGAAATATATATTTATTACAAAAAAAAACGAGTCGTGACTGTCTGCTCGGCTCTGCCTTCAAGAACTCCGGAAAGAAGTCTCCACAAGGAGAAGAAGGCTGTAACATCCGGGGGATCATCACCGGAGAACCAATGGATGTGCGCGAGGACACCGGCATTCCCTGCTGCGCGTCACGAAGACCGGGGAAAGCTCGGTCACGGTGCGGGGGAGGGAGAGAGAGAAAGGGAGGGAGAGAGGAGCTATTTAACGGAGAACCGAAGAGAGCAGAGACACACCGGAGCAGCTTCAGCACCACAGACAGAGACTACAGAAACACTCAGAAACACTCAGTACCGGCAACATGGTTCTCATCTGGACTCAGTTTGGAATGAAGCAGAAAAATGGCAATGTGAAATGCAAGGTGCGCGTGATGCACAGAGGAGACAGCTCCGGGTCCTCTTCATCAGGGGTAAGAGACATTTTATTTCCTTTTTTTTATTTTACCGGTTTGTGTTTATGCTAAATCATCAAATACTCACACTATAGTGAGTTAATGCAATTTCTGAAGACATGACAGTGTTAATGCTGTTTGCTAAAAAGCTGACTCAACTTAATCAGAACATTTGGATGAATTATTTATGGTTAATATGTCGGGAATTAAAAGCCGTCGTTTCTTAAATTCAGCTGAAGGTTTAATATTTGAATCGGAAATTCCTGCGATGAAGAATGTGGGACTCTTCTGATTTGATGTGAATGCTTCTAGAATTGACACCAAATGAACATAAGTCAAATTATATTCGCTGTAAATGCATCAGTAGTGGTTGTAGTGGATATTTTTTGTAGTGAATGAATCGTCACTTCTGATGCAGTGTGTTAACCCAAAATGCAAAAGTCGCTTATGTGCGATCAGCCAATCACTGCAGAGATCTCGGTCGTTGGGGCAAAAACGAAAATCTCCCCTTTTGCAACTTCCCCCCTCTCTCTCACTGTATTGTGCTTCAGCCTTTAAAATGCATAGATGTTCTGCATATTAATACATACAGTGCAGGCGGTGTGGAGGTTGTCCGATGCATGAACCATAGTGTCTACTCTAGGGGATTGATATTTACATAAAGCCATCCCTTATTCATCATCAGCCTTCTTGTAGCATGCACCACTTTTTATGAATGTACTAAGTGTGATTGTTCTTGTTTCCACAGGAAAGCAGCAAATCTGAGCCGGAAGCCCCGTGCCTGGCCATCAAACCCACCGGCAAAGACTTCTACAAAGTGCTGGGAGTCTCCCCCGACTCCAACGAGGACGAGATCAAGAAGGCCTACAGGAAGATGGCTCTGAAGTACCATCCCGATAAGAACAGCGATGCAGACGCAGAGGACAAGTTCAAAGAGATCGCTGAAGCCTACGAGATCCTGAACGACCCCAAGAGGAGAAGCATCTACGACCAGTTTGGAGAAGAAGGTGAGAATTCATTAGTGACATGTGGTTATCACCGCAGCACAGGCTGGAGCGTTACATATTCACTAAGTACTGGGGAGCCGAGCGAGGATCCTGACGGAGAAACTTCCTTTTGAAACCGGCTTAGCGTCAGCTGTGGGGCTCATCAATGATTCAGCAGCGACAGTTTTTCCTGCTGCATTTGCAGGAAAGTAGACAGGAAGTAAGAACCCTAAATCTGCAGGTTTAACCCCTTAGTGACTGATTGGGAGTTTAGTCGCTACAAGCTAAATGAAAAGAGGAAACATTGGCAGGGAAGAATATTGGGTTAAACATCTGGACTTACTTCTGGATGTATATTTAAAGTGATCCTATAGCATGTTCAGCGTAACCCAATCAGGTTTTAATGAACTTCTTCTGATTTTCCAGGTCTTAAAAGTGGATTCTCGTCAAGGGAAGGGAAAGTTTTCCGCAACACCTGCCACACCGACCCCCACGCCACCTTCTCCACCTCCTTCCACGGCTCCGACCACTTCGACATCTTCGGCAACGAGGCGGACGAAGACGACCTCTTTAACCCCTTCAGAAGCTTCCCCTTCAGCCACGTTGGCGGCGAGGGCGGTCTGCGGCGAGGTCAGAGGCGACTGCAGGGCGACGAGGTGGTGCACGACCTTCTGGTGACCTTAGAAGACGTGATGCAGGGCTGCACAAAACACGTGAAGATCACCCGAAGCCGCCTGAACCCGGACGGCCGCAGCCTGAGGTCCGAGGAGAAGGTGCTGAACGTGGTGGTGAAGAAAGGCTGGAAGGCAGGCACCAAGATCACTTTCCCCAGGGAGGGAGACGAGACCCCAAACAACACCCCCGCGGACATCACCTTCATCCTCAGGGACAAAGAGCACCAGCAGTACAAGAGGGACGGCTCCAACATCGTGTTCACCGCCAAGATCACGCTCAAAGAGGTGAGTTCGTGTCATCAGTGTCAGGCTGGAAGACTCAAAGGCTTTACTCTCAGATATCTTTATTGAGGAGGGTCTTGCAGACAAAATACATTCATCTCAAAAAGAGAAGACGCTATAATTAATAATAATAATTCATTCTATTTAGCGGCACGCTAGGTTTAAGACAGGGAACCATCTGCAGTCCCTGGACTCACATACCAATCAACAAACATTCAAACGTGTCTTAGTGCCTATCACACTAACATATCAAACAGACCTTAAGTCCCCATCAATGCAACAGAATGGATATAAAAGATAACACGTTTAAAAAACCAGAAGAAGATATAAATGGGTTTCTGATTCTCATTGTTATATATAAGTCTATACATCTACTACTATATATATATATATAAGTAGATATGGTATGTACCTACAAGCAGCTTACACCCACTCAGATACAGGCTCACCTCCACCCACCACTTCCTTTATGTTTATGTAACAGAAGCCAGAGAATAACGATTACAGAAAGGCTTGAAAAAGACAGAACCGGAAGGAGGACCCGAGCCAAAATGAGGGATAGAGTGGTGATATTCTCAGGAGGGGACACAGTGTTCTGCTGCAGGGGTCTGAGCCACAATAGGCTGACAGACCCCCCCCCCCCCCGGCAGCAGCAGCAGAATCCTGCCCACGCTAGTTACCTCAGCGGCCCCTGCAGAGCGAGAGAAATCAGGATCTAAATTTAGCCTCAGCGCCGACCGCCCCCACCAATCACAGCTCTCTCTCAGCTACTATCTGAGCTGCAGACTCCTCCGCCAGAGAGGCTGTTCTGGCTCGCTCACCTCTCACTTCTCGTAAACCCACGCACAGATTAGCCAGCCTCGCAGTCACAGAGAATGACATTTCAAACAGCGCCCTCCATCTCCCTCTGGCTCACTTCACTCCCACACAGGAGCTGCAAAATAGACCGGCATAACATCTGTAACACCGTTTGTATGTCGTTGCATAACGGCACAGCAGAGAGAGATTCTTGGAAGCTCCTGCAGATTAAACAAGAGGTCTTATATAAAGTGTGTATGTTGCATTGTTGGAGGAGCCTTCAGATTCTCATTAAGACACGAGAAAGCCTTTGAGTCTTTGAACAGTAGAAGCTACCAGACCAGCTCGTTGATCCATGATGTGACTTCAAAGAGCTTGTTCTTAATAGATGTCCTCTCCTCCTCTTCCTCCTCCAGGCTCTCTGCGGCTGCACGGTAAACGTCCCGACTCTGGACAGCCGGATGATGCCTCTCCCCTGCAGCGATGTGATCAAACCTGGAGCTGTGCGGCGGCTCCGAGGCGAGGGGCTTCCCCTGCCCAAAAGCCCCTCCCAGAGAGGCGACCTGGTGGTGGAGTTCCAGGTGATTTTCCCCGACAGAATCCCACCTCAATCCCGGGAGATCATCAAACACAGCCTGGCTCAGTGCTAGTTCTCAGTTAGCTTCACCCAGTGTGTTGTTCTCAATTCACGAGCCTTTGCTCAAGGTGCTAACGTCCACTCGGAGGGAAATGGCAAGTGGCGCTTTAGCGAAGCTCAGAGGAGACGACTTTCTGCACAACAACATGCCGAGCAGAGAGACAATGAGGAATGGGGTCTTTAGTATCTGAGGGCGTCCATTGACTCTGCAGCCAAAGGTCATCTGTACTGTTGTGCCTACAGCAGGACACCAGTGTGCTATTCGAGTCTGTATAGACTTCCTTAAGAGCTGAAACAGAACTAACTGTAGTTATATGGTGCTCATATGACGGATCTTTTGCATTGATTTATTACAATAGCAAAATATATACTTGTGTACAAGGATCTACTTTGTGTACAAAATGCAAAAAAGTTGTCTCTAACAGAGATTCATATGTCAAATGTTCTATTGAATGATTTGAAATGTTTGTATATAATCTGATAGGATGTATTATTATTATTACCTGATGGACATGTTTGAAAAGCATGACAAATAAAGGGGAAAAAAGACTTCTGTTTTCTGTTTCTTTGTGATGAACATGCAGGGCATAAGTGGACTACACAAGTCCTCACACATAAGCACGATGCAGAGGATGCATGAATACATTACAAAACAATAGGAACCACCCCCCCCCCAATGGATAATACCATCATCCGCTTTTCATGCTCTATTGTAAAGCAACTGCACAGGAGACTCAACATAAAGGGGCTCTCTTTACCATCTTGCCCCATTTGGAGTAACCCCTGTCTTTCTGCAGGACGAGGCACTTTAAGTAATAATATCTGGCAGAAGGCTGGTATTACTACACTTGGACAGATATAGAGAGACCAAACCCTTCCATTTCAACAACTCAAAAATCAGTATGGTCTCTCAGGCTCATCTTTTCTATCATATGCACAACTAGCATCTATTATTAGTACAACATGTAAGGAGGGAGACATGCCTGCTTCATGTATGGAAGAGGACCAGCGCCTCAAGAAAGCAATCATATCATCAGGTGTGGTCTCTAACATTTATAAATTATTATCTAGGGCTGCCCCGAATACCTATTCTCCTGTCCAACTGTCCTGGGAGCATACCTTGAATATCTCTCTGTCTGCTTTGCAATGGAAGTCCATTTGGCAGTCAGCTATGTTCTCTTCTAAATGTGTAAGATTCAGGATCATACAGTTCAAAATTCTCAATAGAGCTTACATCACCCCTGTTACAAAATCCAAGATGGACAATAAACACAGAGATTTATGCTGGCATGAATGTGGCAAGCGAGGTACATTGTTGCACCTACTCTGGGAATGCCCAGCGGTAAAAAAACGTTGGTCAGAAGTAATATCCTTATTGTCTGAATCTTTAAAAGTTAGTTTCCCTACATGTCCCATTGCATGTCTGCTGGGTCTCAAGCCAGATGGCAATGTTGCAAGGACTACCGATCGGCTCTGGACATTGGGCTGTTTAGCCACAAAAAGACTCATCCTATTAAACTGGAAGGAACGCAAACCAGCCTGCTTTACTCGGGACTCGTGGCTGAGGGAGTATCTGGACCTACTGAACATGGAGCGTGCAGCTTCTCTGCTGGGGGAGTTTGAGGGGAGACAGGAGGATTGCGGTTCACTGTCCGCAGCTCTCCTAGCTAACCCTGTCAATATGGCATCTCCTGTGTAATGTATAATGCATTGTGTATGTAATGTCCTGTGTATGTCACAATCAGCTGTCTTAGGAAGTCATCCTTGCATCCACCCCCCCCCCCCCCGTTACGTTTTGTTTAGTTGTTGTTACATGTTTTGATGTACGGTTTGTTATCTGGAGCAATGTCTGTTTATTTTATAACTGAAAAAAATATATATATAAATAAATAAATAAAAATAATAGGAACAAACATACACACACTTTAAAGGTGCAGTGCATGGCCAACAGGTGCTACAAGCTACAACAGCCATAACTCACTGCAGCTTCAGAAAGGATGCAAATATGGGAGGAGGGAGGAGGCGTGTGGCGCAGTGGGTTAGTGCGTTGGTGTTCGGATCAGGGGGGCACAGGTTAAAACCCCACTGCAGTCAATATTTCGGTGTGTCCCTGAGACACAGGGGCGCCGTAAGGGGGTGAAAAGTTAGGACGATTCTAAGGGCCCGTGACTGACAGGGGCCCCAAAAATTGTAGAACATTAAGAAAAAAATGTTTAAGTAACCTTTCATCAATCAACAATAATGAACATTAATATAACATTATATTGATAATTTACTCACTAAACTTATGATTCATTTCACTTTTTTTGTTCTAAAAGTTAATTATCCAAAGCCTCTGTATACCCCTTCTATTTACATGTAATGGTTTGGTCCTGTCTCCAAACGCCGTCCGGCACCGCTCTTTCTAGCAGAGCATGTGAGGCAGGGATGCGAGTACTTACGTGTGTACGATGTCTCAACGACTAACAAAGTCAGGCTTTCAAAAAAGGAAAAGAAAGGAGAGAAAGACAAGAGAGAGTGACAGTATGTCACCCAGTTTTGCTTTGCACCACCATCAGGCCTTTTCATTTCCGTTTTGTTGTCCATTTACACTTTAATACCCGCTTATTTTGTAGTTGGTATGTAGATTTAATTAGAAAATCTGCTGCTTATGTTTTTTTTTTTGTGATAGCATTTTTATAAATGATAATATTGGTGTTAATGTTCACTTTATTTTAATTTAAGAGGTCATGTATATTTAAGTTATATTTATTTTGATTTATGAATGTTCCATTCAAAAATGTTATTAAAAAGGTATGTACACCATAAAAGATGACTATTGAGGTCTATTGTCAGGAATGTTAGTGTTATATCAAATAGTGAATTCTACTGCAGTAGAATTTGCAGTCTGCACAGTGTTATATGTTCACAGCTCAGTGTCAGTAAATATTGATCGCTTAGTATTGGACTACAAGATAAATGCAAGCCTGTACAGGTGGAGTTATTTAAAGCATAAATGAGTCGGTTGGGTTCTGGAGGTGTGGTTACAGCAATTGTGCTTGGTTTGCGTGGCCTGTGCCTGGTGGTGGGGCCCAATGTGATATATTTTCATGGGGCCCAAAATCCCTGGCGGCGCCCCTGCTGAGACACTTCACCCCAAATTGCTCCTGTGGGGATTGTCCACAGTATTGAGTATGTAAATCGCTTTGGATAAAAGTGTCTAACATGTAATGTAATGTAAAAATATAAAAACACACCTCCATCTTCTAGTTTAGCCTCTTTCTGTTTGGGGGTGTTGAGGTGTACCTTAGTTTGGAGGTTCAGGATCAAGGGTTGCCAAACATCACGGGGATCGGATCAGTGATATTTGGAAGCCAGGAGTTTTTCTTCATATAAAAAAACACACATTTAGGTTGGTGAACATCTGCAAGGAAGACAATATGCTCATCCTGAGGAATTAAGGATAAATAACATTCTCAGTCAAACGAACTAAAGAGTTAAACCTTCTCTCTCTGCACAGAGTGAAAGGGAAAAGGTGTGCAGCTTTTTAAAGGGCAGGTATCATGTGCTAACAATGACCAATCAGTGATGAGGAAATGATTTCAGGTAAAGGCAGTGGAATGTGTTTCACAATAAGCTTGATATTTAAAAGATTCAATCATTATATGTTAATATTTCATATAATAACTTTGTGTCTTTCCAACAAAACAGGGTTAAGGATACATTTGACTTATCTATCCATGATTTTTAAAATTGGAATCATATTGTTATTCTGTTTGTTTTTTTGACTAACTATAATTATGCTGAGAGAATCTGGAATTATTTGTGTTGGTATGTTTGGTCTTTGTTCCTCATGTTGTAGTCCTTTTGTTTCTCATTGAGTTCATGTGTCTTTGTGGTTGTTTTGGCGCTTCTCATGATCGTTGTGAGTCATTTTATGTCCCTCTGCAGCATTTTGAGTCTTTTCTTGGTTGGTACAAATGCATCCATGAGGAGATGAACATAATCCCTGCAGGACTCTTCAGGGCCGCAGGAGTCTGACTCTCTGCTGCCATCTAGCTGTGATTCCCTGCCTCACCAAACACCCTGCACATGATAGGACACACCTGCTGTGGATCTGTAATTCATGTGGCTGTAAACTGAGTGCGAGTTGCATAGTGTCAGATCAAGCTTTACGAGTGAACTAAGATGAAGACAAGCAGGGTGAAAGACCACAGCCCCATTTGGAGACTGTATGCGTGTGAGAAGCAGCGTTGCAAGATGTTATCAGATCCACAACACTTTGAACCCACAGTAATCCACATTGATTGACACACCTGTGCTCAGATGCGACGTGACACTTCAATTGAGATCAGCAATGTTAGCATGTCTCAGATAATCCAGAGCCCCTCGCCAAATCTGGAGCCAGGTTTCCCCGTGACTAACCTGACCCTGGTGGTCCTCCTGCTGATCCCCTGCGTGGTGGTTCTGCTGCTGCTCAACTGCCTGTTTCTGGGCTACAAGTTCCTGATCCTGTCCCAGAAGAAGGGGGACGGGGAGGAGATGCTGCTGGATTCCTGCTCCCTGCAGGGACCCATGAGGCTCTCTCGGGGGGGTTGCCCCGCTTTACAGGACGTTAGGAGAGCTTATTTGTCTCTATCCGAGCCCATTTTACAACACCCGGTCACCTCATCCCGGGCTTCGTCCAGGGAGAGGGTCGGTGGTGGGGTGGAGCACCAGATCCGGCTCCTGAGGCCAGATGGGGCCACAGGGTCTCTGAGGGCACCGAGCTCCATCCGGGCCGCCTCCTCTGCGGCGGAGTTCAGCCTGAGAATGCACCTCCACCCCCGGTCACAAAGCACTGGGACTCAGCGGTGGGGTAAAAGCGCTCCGGTGTTACCGCAGTCCAGCGACTCTGAGGCCGAGACCAGAGTGAACCTGGTGCCGCCGAACTCTCCCACGGTGAGTCCTGAGGCAAAAGTACACACATCCTGTACTCAAGTAGAAGTACAGATACTCGTGTTTAAAAATACTCTGGTAAAAGTAGAAGTACTGACTAAACTTCTTTACTCAAGTAAAAGTAAAGAGGATTTGACATGTACAAAGTACCCATAAATTAACTAGCAGTTGTTTTAAAGAGTACCTGACCTCCCTTTATATTAATAGAACAATAATGTCATTGTTAGCTAATGAATGTTTCCATGCTGAACAACGGCAACATGACAACGTTTTCATTGGTCCCTCTTCTTTAGAGAAGACCAGGAAATGATGGATACACGGATCGTGTTCAAATCAATAGGCACGCAATGACTCTAAATAATAATGATCACGCCACCAAACACACATTCAGACTAAAGGAACCAGCCTGTTTGGAAAATGTGAGAAGTAGAAAGTAGCCTACAGGTATTTGTGTTCAACATGTGAGAAGTAGAAAGTACAGGTATTAGTGTTCAACATGTAAGAAGTAGAAAGTACAGGTATTAGTGTTCAACATGTAAGAAGTAGAAAGTACAGGTATTTGTGTTCAAAATGTAAGAAGTAGAAAGTACAGGTATTTGAGTTCAACATGTGAGAAGTAGAAAGTACAGGTATTAGTGTTCAACATGTAAGAAGTAGAAAGTACAGGTATTTGTGTTCAAAATGTAAGAAGTAGAAAGTACAGGTATTTGAGTTCAACATGTAAGAAGTAGAAAGTAAAAAGTCGTCAGAAAAATAAGTGGTGGAGTAAAGAACTGATTCCAGAACAATGTACTTAAGTAACAAAGTATTTGTTCTCCACTACTTCCGTTCCCACCTCTGTCCTGATGGAAGGGACACTGTAAAGTAGTATGGAGTATCGCAGGTTGAATGATTAGAGGATATGCATCATACATTTCCGAAGCCATATGCATGTTATTTGACGTTACTCTTACCATTAGCACGCATCTAAACAAAGTGGAAAATGCATGACAACAAAACACAACAGAGACAAGTCACCATGTTAAATAAAGCTGCACTGATAATTAATATAACGTGGTTTTCAGAGGAGAAGAAACAAAAACGGAACAAAACATCTCATTTAAAAAAAACATGATAATAAATAACAAAATAAAAGTTATAAATCCAATATCAAAATTGCTTTCAAAAGATTTGCTTTAGTTCAGCTATTTTTTTTATTTACTCTATTTCTAATCAAAGTATCATTAAATAATCAGAAACCCATCCCCACACAGTGATGTTGGGATTTTTAGGGACTTCCTGAAGTGTTTCAATGTGAATGCTCTGATCCATGCCTTCATAACATCCCGACTGGATTAGCCTAAAGTGCAACAGCATACTTTTTGGATCACCTGCATTCACACTACAAAAACTTCAATATGTCCAAAACTCGATTGCTCACCTCCACCCGACGCTCCGACCACATCACCCCGATCCTCCATGACCTCCACTGGCTCCCCATCAAACACCGCATTGACTTTAAAATATTACTTTTCACTTTCAAAGCCCCCCCCCCACTACCTCTTTGACCTCATCCAACGACACACCCCCACCCGTCGCCTCAGGTCTGCTGAAGCTAACCTACTGCAGCCCATCAGGACAAAGCTCCGGACCTGGGGTGACAGGGCCTTCGCAGCAGCCCCCCCCTCACTCTGGAAGCCCCTCCCCAGCCACGTCAGATCCGCCAACACTCTCACATGATTCAAACAATCCCTCAAAACTCACCTTTTCACTCTTGCCTTCAACTCCTTATCCACTAACCCCTTGCCCTGATTCCTCCTAGCTTAGCACTTTCTACTTTTGTTGTTATTTAGTTTAACTTGCTTGTAAGCGATTTGAGCACCAGGAAAAGCGCTTTATAAATGTAATGTATTATTATTATTATTATTAATACCCTGCTTATTTGGTTTATTCCAAGCTAAATGGAAGAGTAACAACCTGCTTCCTTTACAGCAGGAAATGTAAACGCTTAAATCAATGATAAGTCATCTGTGTTAAAAGTTAGTGAGCAAGAGATCTGTAAAGAAGTGTCAGATTATTCCTCAACACAAATGGATGTCTGTCTACCCGAAATCTGACCTCCAGTTGAAAGTAAAACGTTGTCCCTTTCATCCTTTCTTTATAACTAATGCTGTTGATGTATTGTGATTTAAAAAAAAGGTATCTAATATGATCTGGACAACAGCTGGAAATTAGCAACGTTGGCTAAAGCTGCCAAATTTACAGTTTTTTGTGACAGTGGATCAATAGGGACTGTCCACGACACTAGTGTGAGACCTGTCCTTTGTTTTCCCAGCAGGAGGTCCAACATGAGGGTCACCTGCGTCGCAGCAGCACTCACCAGATGCTGAGGGACCTGAGTCCAGGTGTAGCCCTGCTGGTGTTTGATAAGGCGGAGATGGAGTGTGAGTTCAGTAACGCTCCGTCAGAGGAGTCCGGTCTGAACTCGTCTGCAGTCGGACCGGGACTGGACAGCGACTTTGGAGCCAGTGCAGGTACAGATCTGTCTACTTCATTAAGATATTAAAGGTCTCCTATTTTACTGTTTCTCATCAATGTATCACAGGTCTCAGATATATCCAGAGCCTGTCTCTGATTGGCTGAAACACCAAACAGAGCATTGCAGCATTACCCATAATCCCCTCTGTTTCAGCCCTGTTTCCAAAGTGCTGATTCTCTGTCTGTTACTTTAGATGAAAATAAGGAGCCCCTCCCCACGCCCCTCTGAGAGACATTTGGTTACAAAGAACTCAATGGGGCTCTAGGAGGAGATTCAGGTGATAAGGGGGGGGGGGGGGGTTACCTTGGTTGCTGATTGGCTAATGGTTACACAAGACAAAACATCGTTATGACATCACAAAGTGGCCAAAATCTGATCAGCTCATTTTCAGACAGGTTTTTATAGAAATGGATCAAAAAGAGAGAGAATCTTTGTTCCTGAAACTTTCAGAGTCTCTTTCCACAGAGGGGACACATGTTGATGTAGAAGAGACATGAAGAAGAGGGGACACATGTTGATGTAGAAGAGACATGGAGAAGAGGGGACACATGTTGATGTAGAAGAGACATGGAGAAGAGGGGACACATGTTGATGTAGAAGAGACATGAAGACGAGGGGACACGTGTTGATGTAGAAGAGACATGAAGACGAGGGGACACGTGTTGATGTAGAAGAGACATGAAGACGAGGGGACACATGTTGATGTAGAGAGACATGAGTGCATAATAGTTGACCTTTAAACAAAGTAAAGTAGTGATTTAAGAACCTGTCCCTCCCCAGGAGTGTCCTTGAGGATCCTGTCTGCTGACAGCGACGGCCTCTCTAACGGCATCCTGTCCTCAGCTCTGGAGTGGGATTACTACGACCCGTGCTACGTGAAACAGAACAACGTGCACAATCACAAGCACCACCGCCCCGCCGTGCACCCCAAACAGTACTGGCTGTAACTCCTTTTAATGTTATTTATTTCTTATTTATTGTATTATTTAACTAACCTATACATGTTTTAGTCTTAAGTTTGTGTCACTAAGGATTTAATCAGCACAATGTGTAAATAAGAAAGCACTCTGACACTGAGTTTGTTCAAATTATGAAATATTAACCATGCACTTCTTCACCCGTGTTATTATGAAATGTTTAATATGCACTTATTCACTATTATTGTTATTCTAAATGAGGTCTCTTCTTTGATGTCAAAAGGGCTGTTCACATAGTCCTGGATTCCATTCACATAAGGTTTTATATTCACTGTTATGATTTACATGTTTTGTGTGTCACTCTGAGTAATAAAGACTAATTTAGAATTAAGTGCTTGTTGATTATCTTTCCATTGAAATCACTTAAAGGTCCCATGTCATGTCCATTTCTACTGATCATAATTCCATTGTTGAGGTCTACTAGAATAGATTTATATTGTGCAATTTTCCAAACTCACATTGGTTTCTCAAACAGCATCTCTGTATAGTAATAATAATAATAATAATAATAATAATAATAATAGCTTGGATTTTTATAGCGCCTTTCAAGGGACCCAAGGTCGCTTTACAAGTAATAGTGCAAAAACAAACGTCAGACAGACAAAACAACAGATCGATTTAGGGGCCAAAAGCCTTGGCAAACAGATGGGACTTGAGGGCCCTTTTGAAGGCGTCGAGTGAGGGGATGTTGCGAATCTCCGCAGGGACAGCGTTCCAGAGGGTGGGGGCTGCCACACTGAAGGCTCTGTCCCCGAAGATTCGAAGTTTGGTGCGGGGGGTGGTAAGCAGGCCAGAGGACCGCAGGTTCCGGGGTGGGGCATGTGGGTGAAGGATGTCCGATAGGTCTGGGGGGCAAGGGCATGGAGGGACTTGTATGTGTATTATTCACTCTCTGTCCTACACGGCTTGTTGGAGCTCCTGCTCCTTTTATTGAGTTTAAATCCTTCGGGCCAGATCATAAATACCCAATATTTGTTCATTTCTAAATATCAATTTTCAGTCTGGGTTGTGTCCCAGATTCAAAACGTTGATTTTCATCATTTCAATTTGTTTGTGTGAAGAAAATGGTATATGTAAACGGTCTCAATCTGGTAGAAGAAAAATAATAATAATGTTAAAGCAGGGGCTCTAGATTGAAAGCCTGATATAATAGAAAGCATTATTTCAAATTACTGTGGGGTCAAACATTTGTGTGTATGTTGGCTAAAAATGTATAAGACTTATAATATAGCAGAATGAAATCCAAAATGATGGAAATGTAACAAAATAAACGTCTGATTTCAAGACATTAAAGTTCTACTCCACACCAGCAGGGGGCGCTGTAGTTTCAGTGTTTGGTTCCTCTGGAGTCGGAGCCAGTGCGCATATTTTATTTAAATGTGTTTTCGATTAGAAGGATTAGAAATATGATTACACAGATAACCCCCGAAATCGCTGGAACTGTAGCTTTCCAGCGAGACTTTGCCGGACTCACGCTTGACTTTTCGTTACGCTGTGTGTGATTGGTGGATTTGTGTGTCCGTCAAGGAAATCTCGTCACTAAGGACCCGCCCACCCAGAGAGAAAACGGCTAGAAATGTTTTGAAGATGTCAAATGTTCCGCTTTTTATCTAATTATCTCATCACACAGTACTCTAACATGAACTACTTGCATTTCTAGCAAGACCAGAGATTGTCCTGAACATTTTGATATGTGGCACGTTATAACAATTACATTCAAAAGGTAATATCTAAGAATCCCTTTAGTCTCCAGCCGGTTAAAATGCATGGTACAGATAGGCATGATGATACTCAGCTTTTCCTGTAGAAATGTGGCACATTAAGAGACATCCTGATTTAATGATCAATTTGGAGAAGAAGCAACCAGAAGGCCTGTCGTTGAACAATAATTTGATTTGTTGATCATTGTTAGCTACACTGGAGCTTTAAAGAGTGAAAACGGAAAACGGGCTACAAGAAAACCCAGTCAGTTCCTTAGAAAATGAGTTGAATGCTTGTTGTAAGATTTGATGCCTTAATTGCCACCATTATAATGACTCTTCCCTCAAAGTGGCAGTTTAATGATTCTCCACAAAGCGTCTGATCTGTGGGAAGTGTAATGAAACAGATTTCAGTCCATTATGTAAATCCTCGTTAAGCCGCATCGTCCTCTCTCGTTAAAAGCACTTCCATTTTTTCTGGACAAAAAGATAGAATCCATTTACCAGCTCTCAACCGTGCAATTACTCTCAAACTGTTCCCAATATGTTGTGAAGATATCAAGAATGAGTTCATAGATAGGCCTACATTATTTTTAAATCAAGGCAAACTAGTTCCCTTTTATATAGGTTTTAGTGCATTTAATGGTCTGTGTCCCGAACGACAAATATGAACCTGAAAATGTGGATTATAGGACCCCTTTTAATCATATAGGATGTGTATTAAATGCAGGATTTTAAGAATAGTTTGAAGGCATTGCTGTGCACTTTATTTTAATTTGTACGGATATTTTAACCGTTATATGTTTAGTAACAACCAGGGTATATGCAGGAATCCTGAAGTAAAATAAAATACCTTTCAAGACCTTTTTTAAGACCCTTTCCATACATTTTAAGACCTCATCGCCACTTGGAGTTCTAACCGGTTACATTGAAGACACACTTTACCTCACATTTACTATATACAGTATTGATTGTCCTTCCTCCTTATCTTCCAACCATTTGGACGCAGACTTGCATTTCCCCATAACGATGTTGCTTAGCAACCGGCGTAAACGGACCTTCGTGCGCCATCAAGCAGTGAGCGTGCGATGTCCTGTTCAGATGACGTCACATCCAACGGATGCCAGAAGTAAAATACACAGAATCACACTACACACCTACGCAATTACTACAATCAGGCAGACTGTAGAATACAACCTCTTTGGACCATTTATATACTTATTGAAAACAAGCTTCAAAATGTAAAACCTTAGAAAATGCAGTTTATACTTTTTAATAGCCTTCATTTTTGCTGCATTGATTTATCAACTCTTAATACTTTCTAAGACCCGCGGACCCCCTGGCATTGTACCTGTAGTAACAGCAAACTGACTTACTAACAGCTTCTTCATCAAGACAAACAGAAAGAAATGAAAGTCACAAAAAGAGGTGATGGAGTCGACTAGTTGGAATACTTTATTCTGCTTTAAGAGATATCTGTACATTAAAGATGAAGCGTCACTTATCTTCTTTTGTTTTGTTGAAGTTCATAGAAAGTATAACAGACGTTGCACTAAGTGAACATGAAAACAACCGGAGCTCGAAGCCTTTACTCGAAGCTGGAGAGGAAGCTCAACACAACTTGCTTGAGTTTAGCATCGGACGCGTCTGAGATTTGACCGTCAACCCTGCAATGAAGAAGAGTAGCGTTAGAAAATGCATACAGAATTATAATTATAATCAGAGGTGGGAAGAAGTGGAGTAAAAATACTTTGTTACTGTACTTAAGTACATGTTTCTGGTATCAGTACTTTACTCCACTACTTATTTTTCTGACGACTTTTTACTTTGACTTCTTACATTTGAACAGAAATACCTGAACTTTCTACTTCTTACATGTTGAACCCAAATACCTGTACTTTCTACTTCTTACATGTTGAACTCAAATACCTGTACTTTCTACTTCTTACATGTTGAACTCAAATACCTGTACTTTCTACTTCTCACATGTTGAACTCAAATACCTGTACTTTTTACTTCTTACATGTTGAACTCAAATACCTGTACTTTCTACTTCTCACATGTTGAACTCAAATACCTGTACTTTTTACTTCTTACATGTTGAACTCAAATACCTGTACTTTCTACTTCTTACATGTTGAACTCAAATACCTGTACTTTTTACTTCTTACATGTTGAACTCAAATACCTGTACTTTCCACTTCTCTCATTTCCCAAACAGGCTGGTTCCTTTAGTCTGAATGTGTGTTTGGTGGCGTGATCATTATTATTTAGAGTCATTGCGTGCCTATTGATTTGAACACGATCCGTGTATCCATCATTTCCTGGTCTTCTCTAAAGAAGAGGGACCAATGAAAACATTGTCATGTTGCCGTTGGTCACCATGGAAACATTCATGAGCTAACAATGACATTATTGTTCTATTAATATAAAGGGAGGTCAGGTACTCTTTAAAACAGCTGCTAGTTATGGGTACTTTTTACTGAAGTACATTTCAAAGCCTCTTTACTTTGACTTGAGTAAAGAAGTTTAGTCAGTACTTCTACTTTCACCAGAGTATTTTTAAACACGAGTATCTGTACTTCTACTTGAGTAAAGGATGTGTGTACTTTAACATCTCTGCTTCTAATGCATGTGTAAATGCTGTAGTGACTTACTTGATAGCGGACAGCAGGTCTTGGTGCTGGCTCAGGACGTGCTGCAGGAAGGCTTTCTCAAACCTGGTGATCTTGCTGGGCTCCATTTTGTCCAGGTATCCCCTCACTCCAGCGTAGATGACCGTTACCTGCTCTTCAATAGCCATAGGACCTGAAAGAGGACAGTCACAATGCATAAGACATCTGTAGCATGGATGCATATTTAAGGGGGGACATTTCTTAACTGAAATAGCAATATAAGAGTGAGGTTCAGTCTCTTTAGTCCTGCAATATCTAGTGTGATCCAGCAGAGGGCAGTGGCAGCGATGCAGAGGGTAAAAAAAGCTCTGATTTTCTAAAAGAATAAGTAAATTCAGATGTGTGCGTTATGTTTTGTATAGAGAGGCGAAGTCCCTCCCTTTCCCCCATGGGACCTTATTTCGGAAAAAGTATGTATTGAAGTCAATGGAGAGAAAGATTATCTCTCGATCCCGTTTGAATTGTGCCACGAATTACACATATGATGTTTAAATTTAATTTAAAAGATAATTTCCATGTCAAAATGTGTCGTAAAAATGTGAAGTAACACTTTTGTTTGTGTGAAACCGCTCAATGAACTACATCTCCCATCTCGCACCACACACCAAGACGGCAATCACGTTGGCACATTTCACTTCTTTCTTTCAGAACGAGCCGACAAGTATTGAAAGAGGTGAAAATCACTCCAAGTCTGGGCATGTTGAGAGCTGTACACACACACACAAGGGGAGTTAGTCGGTTCATTAGAGCCAGCATGCGGGACCGGGACTCTGGGATTTGTAGTCTTTCTAGTTGCGTATTTTTCATATTCTTATATTTCAACAGTTTTACGACAAACTGACTTTTTTGACATGGAAATTATTTTTTAAATTGACAAACATCATATGTGTAATTCGTGGCACAATTCAAACGGGATCCGATACGATACAATTTATTTCTCCGCTGACTTTAATTTGGATTTGCAATATGAATAGTTTATATAACAAAATATCTATACTTGGCGTCCGTGTATCGATACAATATCGCGATGCTGTATCGATTATTTCCCCCACCCATAGTGTTTACTGTTGAATAAATGCCAGCTTTATGTTCATTTAAACAGGTGTTTCATTGCTGCTCCTTGAAGAACCCTTGTTACTCACACATTGCATTGTATAATCTATGTACTCACAGTACTGGCCCTGCTTCAGCAGCTCAGTGAGACGCACTCCTCTGTTCAGCAGCTGCTGGGTGGTCGCGTCCAGGTCAGATCCGAACTGAGCGAAGGCAGCGACCTCACGGTACTGAGCCAGCTCCAGCTTCATGGTGCCGGCCACCTGGAGAGCAAGAGGGGTCAAAGGTCAGAATCAGAGACACGTGGTGGGATTACAGTTTTAATGTTGAGCATCAGTTTGCACGTATACTTTAAAGCAGAGTCTCTTGGCGTAAAGAAGTGGAGAATGATTTAAAAAGGGCTGTAAGAACATTTTATGTTTAAAGGGGACCTATCATGCAAAATGCACCTTTGTACGTCTTGTAGACATGAACATGTGTCCCCGGGGTTCCAGGGAACTCACCAAGTGTCAGAAAACACAACCCTCTCTATTTTGCTCCATACCCAAATCTCTTAAAAAGGGGCTGCAACGGATCTGATACAGACTGATCCAGATTTGAACACTTCTATGACGTCACAGAAGTGGCGCTACGTCTATTGGGCCAACTCCACCAATCAGGAGGAGACAGCCACGGACATTGTCGTTGGAAAGCGCTGGAAACGCTGTCGTACATATGCCAGGCCTGTAGATGGTGCTGTTCTCACAGAATCAGCCCATGATGCAAAGACAGTGTTAAATTGAGCGAAATGAGGAATGGATCAAATGCATGATCTGTTTGGTATTTTGAAAAATAAAAAGTATAAATAATAAATAAATATGGTCCTACACTATATTATTTAAATATAGCGTGATAGGTCCACTTTAAGAAAGTGTATAAAGAAAGCGTAACTAGACAGTATGAAGTTGACTCTTGATTGTGTGCTGGTTTTATGTTTCAGTATTTGTAAGCAACTGTGACTGAAAGAATATTGCTTTTATTTGACTTTTTAATGGTCATTTCATTTTTTGTTGTTGCTATTTTTTGTAAGAAGGGGAAGGTAAAATAAGATGTTCTTCTCCCTGCTCCTTTCCACCACGCGCTATAAAAGAAAACAACCAGTATAAGTGTACATGTTTTGTAAAGTGTTAAGTTTGTGTAAAGGTGAAGTCCCTCCCTTTCCTCCATGAGACCTTATTTCAGAAAAAGTATGTATTGAATTCAATGGAGAGAGAAAGATTATCTTTCGATCCCGTTTGAATTGTGCCACGAATTACACATATGATGTTTGTCAATTTAAAAGATAATTTTGCAAGTCAAAAAAATAAAAATGTGTCGTTAAACTGTGAAGTAACACTTTGTGTGAAACCGCTCAATGAACTACATCTCCCATCTCGCACCACACACCCAGACGGCCGTCACGTTGGCACATTTCACTTCTTTCTTTCAGAACGAGGCGGAAAGTATTAAAAGAGGTGAAAATCACTCCAAGTCTGGGCATGTTGAGAGCTGTACACACACACAAGGGGAGTTAGTCGGTTCATTAGAGCCAGCATGCGGGACCGGGACTCTGGGATTTGTAGTCTTTCTAGTTGCGTATTTTTCATAGTCTTATATTTCAACAGTGTTACGACAAACTGTGACTTTTTTGACATGGAAATTATTTTTTAAGATTGACAAACATCATATGTGTAATTCATGGCACAATTCAAACGGGATCGAGAGATAATCTTTCTCTCTCCATTGACTTCAATACATAATTTTTCAGAAATAAGGTCCCATGGGTCGGAAGTAGATGGGCGGGACTTCTCCACTCTATATGTTTTGTAAAGTGTTAATTTTGTGTAAAGTTTACATGTTTTGTTTTAAAATAACTGCCATGTGTGGAATAAATCAATAGGGCGGTCATCATACATTGCACGATTCTCAATACTACAAAACAATAAATCCCATGTACTTCAACTACATTTGCATACTTCTTTTCATGTTACAATTCTCTAATATCCATTTTATATTGATGTGAAGACATGTCATTGGGATTTATTCAAGCCTCTCAGCAAAAACTACATTTCACACGATAACAATTTAACACACCGTGATAACAAAACGTTTTGTACGAATGTCTTTTTTACTTTATAGCGCTTGAACGCACCATTATTCAACTCTTACCGGCTGCTAACGGCTAATGTTAGCTAGCTTTTCAGCCGATATTTTGTTCACAATGTAGCATCATGGAGGAAAATAGGTCCTGAGATGCATTCAATGTGAGTTCACTGCAACCAAAACACTTCTTTGGTATCTCTATGACGACAGGAAATGTGTCTCGAGCCCTCGCAGCAACTATGCTCCTTTAGAAAAACAAGAAGGGTCAAGTTTGGAGTATTCTGTCTGTAGGAGCCAAAATGCTACTTAGCCTGAGTTTGTATTATTATTATTTGTTTACGTCAGTTTTATTTGTATTTGTTGAGCACTTCCGGCAATCGTCACATGGGTGCGTGCGGTTGGTGTATTTAGTATAGAATTTGTTTCTGTTGACCGTTTTTGTCCCTCCAACTTATTGGGTGTGTTGATTTTGTTTATTAAATATCTTCAACCTGTCTTTCTTCAGTATGGACTTTCTCATTGAAAAGGCGTCGCAGCATAGAGCCTCTCGGGACTCAAACTTAACGGGAATTGAGCCGCCACACTGGCATCTATTTACTCGTGACATCTCTAGTAATACGATCTGTCAGGTGATCACAGTCTAATCTGCTTCATGGCTTTGGTCTGAGCAGCAGAATTCTGACTTTCTCAAAATCTAAAAATTCTGCCTTTTTCTCAAAATCTAAAAATTCTGCCTTTTTTCTCAAAAATCTCAGAATTATGACTTTCTCTCAAAATTATGACTTTTTCTCAAAATTCTGACTTCATCTCAAAATCTAAAAATCTTGACTTTCTTCAAAAAATCTCCAAATCCTGACTTTTTTCTCAAAATCTCACACTGGCAATGTTGGCATCTATATTGTACCAAATGTTTTGTGACATCTCTAGTGATGAAATGTGACAGCTGATCCCAGGTCAGTCTCACCTGCTTCATGGCTTTGGTCTGAGCAGCAGATCCGACTCGGGACACAGACAGACCGACGTTGATGGCCGGACGGATTCCTTTATAGAACAGCTCGGTCTCCAAGAAGATCTGAGAGACAGAAGCAGCTTTGATTACTCCGTGCAGGATTCATCTTGAGATCTCTGAGTCTCGTCTCCATTGCTTCAGACTTTCCCATCTCTATTATTATTATTATTATTATAATAGAGTCCCGCCCTCACCTGTCCGTCAGTGATGGAGATGACGTTGGTGGGAATGTAAGCAGACACGTCTCCGGCCTGGGTCTCGATGACGGGCAGCGCTGTGAGCGAGCCGCCGCCGAAGTTATCGTTCATCTTGGCGGCTCTCTCAAGAAGACGGGAATGAA
The DNA here is from genome assembly GCF_949606895.1 of Notothenia rossii. Taxonomy (NCBI): domain Eukaryota; kingdom Metazoa; phylum Chordata; class Actinopteri; order Perciformes; family Nototheniidae; genus Notothenia; species Notothenia rossii. The sequence continues at coordinate 56,985,215 of NC_136910.1, forward strand.
GATAGAAGACATCTCCGGGGTAAGCTTCACGACCGGGGGGACGGCGCAGCAGCAGGGACATCTGACGGTAAGCAACAGCCTGCAGGTAAAGGGAAGGGGGAGGATTTAGTTTCTGTTAGGAAAATATCACTGGTCCCCGGCTTGAGCTTGAATCTCAGTATGTATCTGTGATCCTCTCCAGAATGGAAGGAGTCATCACATACAGAGCATCAACTAGTTCCTGAACAGTGTCCTTCACATGCTGATATCCAAGAGAGGGAGTTCCACAGTCACTAGATAGAGGGATACCGGTTCTTGTAGGTACTCATAAATCCTGTCATGAACAAAATACTGAGTTGTTTCTCAAGATGTTGGCTTTTTTCTGGCTTTCTCTCAAAATTATGACTTTTTTTCTCAACTTCATTTATTTTTTCCTCAAAATTCGGACTTTTTCTCAAAATCTCAAAATTCTGTATTTTTCTCAAAATTCTGTATTTTTTCTCTCAAAATCATCTATTTTTTCTAAAGATTCTGAATTCAGATTTTTTTCTCACAAAATTCTATCTTTTTCTAAAAATTCTGTCTTTTTTCAGAAAATCTCAAAATTATGATTTTTTTCTCAAAATTATGTATTTTTTCTCAAATTCTCAAAATTATGTATTTTTTCAGAAAATCTCAAAATTATGACTTTTTATCATAATCCTGACTTTCTCTCAAATTCTCAAAATTCTGTAGTTTCTCAAAATATCCAAATTCTGACTTTTTTCTCAAAATCTCAAACAGTGTCCTTCACATGCTGATATCCAAGAGAGAGAGTTACACAGTCCCAAGATGGAGGAATAGAAAGCAGTATTCAATGTTTACTTCAGATTAGCTCCACGTCAGAAATGATCATGCTTGTCATATGTCTCTCTCCATAGAGGCTGAATCATCATGTTAATCACATAGCTATCATATGCCTCAAACAGTCCTGATGCTCTTCTAGGTAATCACACATCCTGGCATGTTCTCAGCTACAGTTGGGATACCTTTGTTATCATGGTACTCTCATATTGGAAGAGGACATTCAGAATGAGTTGATTTCTAAAATGATTTTGTCTCTAATAATCGTGAAAATACGTTGTTATAACAATAACTTGTTTATCTCGTTCAGATCTATGTGGTCCTTTTTTTTTTTTGGTCGTTCTTTGCGAAACGCCGCTTTGTCAAATGTCCTACTTGGGTTGCTGTAGGTAGCTGTCCAATATGGCAGACCAACCCGCACTTGCGCAGTGAACATCGGGCAGCATGAATTTAAAACGCTTCTGTGTCAAAGTCTCCTGGGACTGTACCTGCTTGGACAGATCGTCGTAGATGATGAGGGCGTGTTTCCCGCTGTCTCTGAAGAATTCTCCCATGGAGCACCCGGAGTACGGGGCGAGGTACTGCAGCGGCGCGGCGTCAGAGGCGGTGGCAGACACCACGATGGTGTACTTCATGGCGTCGGCGTCCGTCAGCCTCTTCACCAGCTGAGCCACGGTGGACCTCTTCTGCCCGATGGCCACGTAGATGCAGTAAAGCTTCTTCTTCTCGTCCGTGCCCTCGTTGAAACGCTTCTGGTTGATGATCGTGTCCACGGCGATGGCGGTTTTACTGCGACACAAGGCAAGTTTATTTATACAGCACTTTTCAACACAAGGCAATTCAAAGTGCTTTACAAAAATGAAAGATATTAAGAGCATAAGCGGAATAACTTTGTTCAGCTCTGGGAGCCGTATCTGCACATTACGAGGGATGGGATGTGGACTGCCTTTGAAAGTATTTGTAGGCCTATGCTTTTAATACTGGTGCGGGTTGAGGGTGTGTGTATGTGTCTGTGATGTACATGTTTTTGGGTTGTTGTTCAAGAAGAAAATACCAATTAACATATTGTTGAAAAAAGCGTAAAACACATTAGAAAGCAAACATGAATAACAAAAAGTTACAGTGTGACGCTGCGTTCCCACAGGACGCCATGCGAATATTCGCTTCGCTCTAATCGCTCGAGTTCCACCGCGGTTGTCAGCTGTGTTTGCTCGCATCATTCAAACAAGACGTGCTGGCTAGGGGGCTACAGCTACAGCTTTGTCTAGTTTCTGAACAGATATGAGGAGCTGTGAGCTCTGAGGGCTAACGGCTAACGGCTGATGTTGGTTTTGTGGTTCTACGTCAGTGACGGCAGGCTGAGATCCTCACCGCTGATTGGCTACCGTGGGATGGCGTCATGGGAATTTGAGCAGTTGTCGCAGCCCCCTCCAATCGTGCCGCGACATTCGCATCAACCGCTTAATGCTCGCCGTCGGAGCGAATTTGCGTCTGTCCGCGTCTCTGCATTGACTTTACATGTAATCTCGCCGCCCCCACACATCGTATCGCGTCCGGTGTGAACGCAGCATTAGATGTGAATAGTTCAATTAAAAGCAGCGGCAAAAAGAAAAGTCTTCAGCCTGGATTTAAAAGTAGTCAGAGTTGCGGCGGACCTGCAGGTTTCTGGGAGTTTGTTCCAGAGATTTGTTCAAGACCCCTAACCTAGTCCTCTCACTCCTCTACCCCTAGTCTTCCCGTGAAATGATACTGTCTTAATTTCTCTATGTACCTTTCCTTTTCTTTTATGCTGCACCCAAATCTATCTATCTATCTATCGAGTTAACAAAAGAGAGTCCTCTTACCCGGTCTGCCTGTCTCCGATGATCAGCTCTCGCTGTCCTCGGCCGATGGGGACCAGACTGTCCACGGCTTTGATGCCCGTCTGCATGGGTTCCCTCACAGAGATACGAGGGATGATGCCCGGGGCCTTCAGACCAACACGCCTGCGGATAGTGGAGCCGAGGGGACCCTGAGGGGGAGAGAGAGGAACAAACCCATCAGAACGAGGCGTAACGGCTTATTAATACTGTATATTGTAAAATACAGGTGCAATGTAGTTCCATCTAATCCAAACATTAATATATCCATAAGTAGCAATGAGCTTGACTCCAACTAAAATACGTCTCTGGAAAGTTTGGTTGACTCTTTACTTAAACAGAAGGTATCAGAACAAACACATATTTTCAAAGGTCAAAAAAACAATATTGCTCCGTGATTCTTTTCTCCTTCTGTCGGCTATGACGCCGGTTTAAATAAATGATATAATAATACTAATAACAAAAGGATTACAATGTTCAAATATATCTATATACACATATAATATATCAAATTATAAATTTGAACATATGGCTCCTACAGTGATGATTATATACTTCTTTTTTTTATTCTCAAATGAAGCAACTGTCACAAATAGCATCATAGCAAACGATGCAAAAAGTGGTGCTATCTTAAAGAAACTATGCATTACATGAATGCACCTATCTATCCATCCATCTCTATCCATCCATCTATCTATCCATCTATCTATCTATCCATCCATCTATCTATCCATCCATCTCTATCCATCCATCTCTATCCATCCATCTATCTATCCATCTATCTATCTATCCATCCATCTATCTATCTATCCATCCATCTATCCATCTATCCATCTATCTATCTATCTATCTATATCCATCCATCTATCTATCCATCTATCTATCCATCCATCTCTATCCATCCATCTATCTATCCATCTATCTATCTATCCATCCATCTATCCATCTATCCATCTATCTATCTATCCATCCATCTATCTATCTATCCATCCATCTATCCATCTATCCATCTATCTATCTATCTATCCATCTATCCATCCATCTATCTATCTATCTATCCATCCATCTATCCATCCATCTATCTATCTATCTATCCATCCATCTATCTATCCATCTATCAATCTATCCATCTATCCATCCATCTCTCTATCTATCCATCTATCTATCCATCTCTCTATCTATCCATCTATCTCTCCATCTATCTATCTCTCCATCTCTCTATCTATCCATCTCTCTATCTATCCATCTCTCTATCTATCCATCTCTCTCTCTCTCTCTCTCTATCCATCTCTCTCTCTATCCATCTCTCTCTCTCTATCCATCTCTCTCTCTATCCATCTCTCTCTCTCTATCCATCTCTCTCTCTATCTATCTATCCATCTCTCTCTATCTATCCATCTCTCTCTCTCTCTATCCATCTCTCTCTCTATATCTATCTATCCATCTCTCTCTATCTATCCATCTCTCTCTATCCATCTCTCTCTCTCTATCCATCTCTCTCTCTATCTATCTATCTACCTATCCATCCATCCATCCATCCATCTCTCTATCTATCTCTCTCTCTCTCTCTCTCTATCCATCCATCCATCTATCTATCCATCTCTCTCCATCTCTCTCTCTATCCATCTCTCTCTATCTATCTATCCATCTCTCTATCTATCTATCCGTCTATCCGTCTATCTATCTATCCATCTCTCTCTCTCTCTCTATCCATCCATCTCTCTATCTATCTATCCGTCTATCTATCTATCCATGTCTCTCTATCCATCTATCTATCCATCTCTCTCTATCTATCCATCTATCCATCCATCCATCCATCTCTCGCTATCTATCCATCCATCCATCCATCCATCTCTCTCTCTCTCTCTATCTATCATTATTGTTGTTTACCTTTCCATCAATAGCGTTTCCCAGAGCATCGACAACGCGCCCCAGCAGCTCCGCGCCCACGGGAACGTCTACAATGGCTCCGGTTCTCTTCACGATGTCGCCCTCTTTGATCAGCTTGTCGTTACCGAACACCACAACTCCAACGTTGTCAGCCTCCAAATTCAGAGACATGCCCTGGAGGAGAAGAAACAAGAAGAGCTCCAGATCAGATGCACGCTGAAGGCTCTCTGAGCGGGGTGTCTCTCACTGAGCCTGCTGTTAGCTGTTGATGTGACACATGGAGCTGCTGTGATGCAAGTCAACTCTCAGACTTGATCTGACCATTCAAGTATCATCGTGTCGTACCTTCAGACCAGAAGAGAACTCCACCATCTCCTCCGCCTGCACGTTCCTGAGACCGTAGACTCGGGCGATACCGTCTCCGATGGACAGAACTCGACCGGTCTCCTCCAGGTCGACGCTGTTTTCGCTTCCCAGGATCTTCTCCTCCAAGATGGACGACACCTCGGCGGTGCCTGTGGGAAAAGTGCAGTCGTTAACAACTTTGGAAACACTATAAGGTACTACCTAACTAGCACAGGTGGGAAGCAGTGGAGTACAAATACTTTGTTACTGTACTTAAGTACATGTTTCTGCTATCAGTACTTTACTCCACTTTCTACTTCTCACATGTTGAACACAAATACCTGTACTTTCTACTTCTTACATGTTGAACCCAAATACCTGTACTTTCTACTTCTCACATGTTGAACACAAATACCTGTACTTTCTACTTCTCACATGTTGAACACAAATACCTGTACTTTCTACTTCTTACATGTTGAACACAAATACCTGTACTTTCTACTTCTTACATGTTGAACCCAAATACCTGTACTTTCTACTTCTCACATGTTGAACTCAAATACCTGTACTTTCTACTTCTCACATGTTGAACACAAATACCTGTACTTTCTACTTCTTACATGTTGAACACAAATACCTGTACTTTCTACTTCTTACATGTTGAACACAAATACCTGTACTTTCTACTTCTTACATGTTGAACACAAATACCTGTACTTTCTACTTCTTACATGTTGAACCCAAATACCTGTACTTTCTACGTCTTACATGTTGAACACAAATACCTGTACTTTCTACTTCTCACATGTTGAACTCAAATACCTGTACTTTCTACTTCTTACATGTGGAACCCAAATACCTGTACTTTCTGGCCGATTATCGGGGCCGATATTCCACATTTGACCGATTATCGGCATCTTTAAAAAAAATCAAATTGCCGATAAAACTTTGGCTCTGATGCGGCCGTTTCTCTGGCTGCAGTCACCACTCTGTGTACACGAGCAATGTCCCGCCCACAGCGCTATCTGATAGGCTATTACTGAAGTGTCAATCAACACTGAAGATTTTCCGGGCGGGAGCCAGCCAGAGAGGCGGGACCTTCTCAGACACAGACTGAAGCAAGCAGCAGCGCTGAGTGGCAGAGCCTCGCAGTTTTTCAGGTTGATATGTGAAGCTCATTAGCTAGCCAACATGTATCTAGCAAATGTTTAACAAAATATTAGAAGTGAGGCTACTAGACTAACGTTAGCTCTACTGTAATAGCCTCACTTTTTATATTTTGCAAAAGATTAGCTAGCAATAGTGTTTTGCAGTTGCTAGCAGCTTATTGGGATTTGACGCTAGATAGACAGGCAATGTTTTGATATAATAAATTAAGCATTATTGTTAGTTGAGCATGTCAGCCTGCAGCCCCACTTTTAACTCTCTGTCTCTCTAACTCATTGCAGATCTATGGCTGCACTAAAGAAAAGGGCACAGAGAGGAAACCAGTTGTAAGATGTTTAAAAGTTAATTAAACATAATATATGCTTAAATGCATTTCAAAGAAGTTCTGTTGGAGTTTCTGTTATTCTACATTTAGACACTAAGATTTTCTGATTTTACTGCAAATGTATATCGGTTCCAAATATCGGTTATCGGTCTTTTTGATTACTAATAATCGGTATCGGCCTTGAAAAAGCCATATCGGTCGATCCCTACCATGTATCCATCATTTCCTGGTCTTCTCTAAAGAAGAGGGACCAATGAAAACGTTGTCATGTTGCCGTTGTTCACCATGGAAACATTCATTAGCTAACAATGACATTATTGTTCTATTAATATAAAGGGAGGTCAGGTACTCTTTAAAACAGCTGCTAGTTATGGGTACTTTTTACTGAAGTACATTTCAAAGCCTCTTTACTTTGACTTGAGTAAAGAAGTTTAGTGAGTACTTCTACTTTCACCAGAGTATTTTTAAACACGAGTATCTGTACTTCTACTTGAGGAAAGGATGTGTGTACTTTTGCCATCTCTGGTAATTAGCTATTCAATTAAAAAGGTACAATATATGATTACCATATGGCAATATCTCAAGCACATGGCAACTCACACCAGAATAATCTAGAGATGATTTGCACTACAGGTAAGAGGAACAATGTGTATATCTTAGTTTTGGGGGGATCTCCCACTTTAAGCAGTAGCTATTGCATGTTTATGAAACACTGACCGGTTTTCACCATCCATGGGCGGGTGGTGTGCAGATGGTTGACTCCAACACACGCTGCAGCCACATTCTTGGATACCTTTAAGACAATGGAAACAAGGACAGAAATACATATTATACAAGCGTTACATTTGGAGAAGCCTGTGACCTAAGAATTTCATCGGCATAGCTACACTGTAGCTATGTTCGTATGACTAAATAAAAAACCTTTTCAGAAATATTCTGTAATGCAGAATTTCAAACCAGGAAATAAACAATATCCAAAATATGCGACACCATCTACTTTCATCTCACGATATTGATATAATAACCATGAGTCTCCTAGTCCTAATTCCTGCTTTTACAAGGATTTTTAACAATTTTGAAGATCAGAACATCATTAAATGAGATCACCAGGTATTTCTTTGTTTTAGAATAAAAAAACATATACTTGGCCCTTGCTTAAAAACCGCAGAGAGAGTTGATAAAAGTAATTTTTATTGTTGATATTTCATTGTAAATTGCCATTAACAGGTTAAACCTATGAGCAAATGTCTCTTTCTACAACTTTTTCCAACTTATAAATATATTTTAGGAAGGGCTACAGGTCAAACAGTTTTCAGGGTCAGAAGAAAGTCCTGCACACTAAGTATATATATTAACTATAACAGTATAATAACACCTTAAAGCCACCCTAATAAAACACACAACTGTGCAAAATGTAGCCTGGCAAGTGCATTTTCAATAAGTTGGCATGAAAGCTAACCTGACCTCCAAACTATATGCGTCATTCCTGCACTTCAGCTTAGTTATATCCATTTAAACTGCATTAACGCCTAGATTAAAGGTTAATTGCATGGTTGAATTACTCTTATTAATATAATGCATTATCTTCCTGACAGCTGCTACTTCGTTACTCTTCACCACTGAGCGTAAATAAGCAGAAAAGTAACATATAAGGCTTAATGTCACCCTAAATAAATACACAACTGTGCGAAATGTAGCCTGTCAAATGCATTTTCAATGAAAGTTAGCATGAAAGCTAAACAAGCTAAAGTGGTACAAACCTGACCTCCAAAATACATGAGTCATTCCTGCAATTTAACTTAATCATATCTATTCAAAATGCATTAAAACGTTGTTGTAAAGATTGCTATTGTCTAAATAGTGTTACTAACACACAGTATTGTGTTTCTCATAGACCGTTAGCGGTGTTTAGCTCAGTGAAGGGCCCAGTGTCCTCCAGACCGCCATGACTTTTTACTTTTATCAGTCAATTCGGTATTTTTGTAATGAATTAAACACAGATTTTGATATAATAAGAAGTAAGAGATGCTTACAAAGCCAGCCCTTCTTGGCAGGGCGCGGGCCAGAGCCGCTGCGACGCGAACAGTCAGCATGTTGTCCTGAAGTCTGAGCCCCCGGAGAGAGAAGGATGTCGGAGAGGAGCTGCAGACTGGATAAAGGTCACAGTGAACCGGAAGTACTTCAAATTAAAGTCCTCGTCTTTTTCTTTCTTTTTTTATATACCTTTTTGTGAACATTCAGACATAACGGTTTTATTTGTTTCGTTTTTTTTATTTTGTATTCATCTATTCAATGTCATACATGAACATCATATATTTTAGCTGCATGTGTGATCATTATCCACTATCCATCTATCTACCTATCTATCTATCTATCTATCTATCTATCTATCTATCTATCTATCTATCTATCTATCTATCTATCTATCTATCTACCTATCTATCTATCTATCTATCGAAAGTAGAAGTACTCAGATCTTGTACTTGAGTAAAAGTAGAAGTATTCAGGTCTTGTACTTGAGTAAAAGTAGAAATACTCTGATCTTGTACTTGATTAAAAGTAGAAGTACTCAGATCTTGTACCTGAGTAAAAGTACTCAGATCTTGTACTTGAGTAAAAATAGAAGTATTCAGATCTTGTACTTGAGTAAAAGTAGTAAGTACTCAGATCTTGTGCTTGAGTACAAGTAGAAGTATTCAGATCGTGTACTTGAGTAAAAGTAGAAGTACTCAGATCTTGTAGGCCTACTTGAGTAAAAGTAGAAGTATTCAGATCTTGTACTTGAGTAAAAGTAGTAAGTACTCAGATCTTGTGCTTGAGTACAAGTAGAAGTATTCAGATCTTGTACTTGAGTAAAAGTAGAAGTACTCATATCTTGTACTTGAGTAAAAGTAGAAGTACCAGAGTGTAGGAATACTCTGTTACAATAAAAGCATTCAAAATGTTCCTCAAGTGAAAGTATAAAAGTATTTTCATCAAAATATAGTGAAAGTAGCGACAGTAAAAGTAGTCATTGTGCAGATTGGTCCATTTCAGAATAATATATATGATATGTTTTATAATGATTGATCATGAAAGTGTTCTCAAAGCTGGTAAAGGTGCAGCTAGTTTGAATGACTTTGTATACTGCAGGGTAGCTTGTGGATTTACTCCAGGTGGAACTAAAGTCTGATTTAACACTTGATTATATTTCACATCATTCATCCACATCTGTAAAGTAACTAAAGGTATTAAATACATGTAGTGGAGTAAAAGTACACCATTTACCTCTGAATTGTAGTGGAGTAGAAGTGCAAAGTAGCAAAGCATCAAATGGAAATACTCAAGTAAAGTATGTTGCAATGGAGGGGGCGCTTTGGATAGATTTACATTGCCATAAGTACACAGTAGCTAGTGTACAGTGTTCTTATTATACATTCATGAAGTCACAGTGTACACAATATGACAGAAAAGCATCTTGACTCTTGAGAAAATGAAAGTCTGCAGTCGCAACACTCGACCCGTAGGGGCGCTGTACTCTGAGTCAGGCCCGGAAGTGGCGCATGTATCTTTGTGAAGACGAACGGGAACGGCCGATGGAGACATTTTAAAATAAACACACAGCTAACGGCTAACTGCTAACAGGGCTCGCGAAGGGGCGAGCGCACTGCGCCAAAACACATTATAATCGTCCCAAGTTCTTACCAGTTATATTATATTCAGCAGTGCATTGTTTAATACATCGTAAATCAACGAGACTACAAAACACCGAAGATGTTGAAAAGTCTGACACTGGGAACAGAAGATTTTAACTAAACCGCGGTGAGTTGTAAGCTAAATGCTAACTGTTTGACTGAGATAACGTTAGCCGTTTTATCCTGCTTTCTTCGCCCCTTGGCGGCTGAGATACGGCTTCCATTTATAGGATCTTCAGCTGCTGCCCTGTACCCTGCACCTTTCCACATGACTCTCCTTCTGGCCAAGTTCATAGAGTTTAAGGTTATGATCGAGGTTAGCTGATCCCTACGCAGCTAAAAGTAGTGTTAGCTTCAGCTAGCTCTCGATACAACCAGTGGTGTAAAGTGACAGAGGGGATTTACTTAAGCACTGTACTTGAGGTACAATACTGAAGGACTTGTACTGTAATCAGTGCATACTATTGTCTTATTTGTATATGCTCCATTGCTAAATGATCGCTTATTTTCATTGTGTGTGCTGTTCCTTAAGTTGTAGCATAAATCCTTAGTGGTGCGTTGTGAAAACTTAATACAAATATGTTTGATCTGAAAAGCTTCCTCATGCTGCTACTGCACAGAGGTTCATTTCTATATAGTGGTGTAAAGTAACTAAGTAGATTTACTCACATACTGCACTTAAGTACATTTTTGAGGTACTTTCCATGTTATGCTACTGTGTACTTCTACTCCACTACAGTTCAGAGGTAAATAGTGTACTTCTATTCCACTGCATGTATTTAACACATTTAGTTACTTCACCGATGTGGATGAATGATGTGAAATCTAATCAAGTGTTAAATCAGACTTTAGTTCCACCTGGAGTAAATCCACCAGCTACCCTGCAGTATACAAAGTCATTCAAACTAGCTGCACCTTTACCAGCTTTGAGAACACTTTCATTATCAATCATTATAAAACATATCATATCTATTATTCTGAAATGGACCAATCTGCAAAATGACTACTTTTACTGTCGCTACTTTCACTATATTTTGATGAGAATACTTTTCTACTTTCACTTGAGGAACATTTTGAATGCAGGACTTTTACTGTAACAGAGTATTCCTACACTCTGGTACTTCTACTTTTACTCAAGAACAAGATCTGAGTGCTTCTACTTTTACTCAGGTACAAGACCTGAGTACTTCTACTTTTACTCAGGTACAAGATCTGAGTACTTCTACTTTGACTCAAGTACCAGATCTGAGTACTTCTACTTCTACTCAAACACACGATCTGAGTACTTTTACTCAAGTACAAGATCTGAGTACTTTTACTGAAGTACAAGATCTGAGTACTTCTACTTTTACTCAAGCACTAGATCTGAGTACTTCTCAGATCTATTAGTGTTCTAGTAGTTTGATTCAATCGATAATACATTTCTCCTCCTCCTCAGTGAAAGCACTCTGTGGCTGTTTGACAAGTAAAAGTAGAACAAGCCAAAAACCACTTTATATGCAGGTTTGTACTCGAGCTGAAAAACGGCTTGAATACCACATTTAGGGGGAGATCATGTTTCAAAGGAACAATTCACATTGTAATAATGTTTGTGAGTTTCTACTAAATAGAATAATGCCTTTACATGTTGCCTGAGCATTCAGACATCCAGACTCCTTCACAGTGAATTTGAATGAATGATTTGTTTCTCCTCCAGCAGGTGAGCTCCTGTCCAGGCACATTGGTCCATGCTCGCTGGACCTCTGGGCTTTGGGCTCAACTAGCATGAAGATGGCTGACTCGGACAAGGCAGAGGATTTTGTGGATGCTGAGTCCCCCACAGAGTGCCTTGATGAAGCACAATCAACCACAGGCTCTGCCCAGGATGAGCATCTGAAGACAGAGACCACCACCAGTACCAGCTCCCCCCCCAGGGAAAAGGAGGCAGACAGCCCCTTGAATACAGAGGGTGAGCTGAGCCTCCTCTCCATGCCGTGCCTGATGAAGGAGCTCCGCAGAGACTCCCCCGAGTCCCAGCACGCCTCCACAGGAAGCGACAAGCCCGCGTCCCTTCATATCGATGAGAGCGACTCCTCAAACCCCTGCATGATGTCCCCCTCCTCCAGCGGACACCTTGCTGACTCAGACACACTCTCCTCGGGGGAAGAAGGGGCCACTCCTTCCACAGGAAAAGACGAAGAAGGAAACATGGATACGACCAACGACGGGCAGGCGACAGGAAAGCAATCATCATCCTCAGCGACGGGAGGGAGGAAGGCCCGGCGGTTACGTTCGGAGAGCGAGATGCCGCAGAATGCACTGGCTGCAAAGAAGAACCGCTGCCAGCCCACCGTAGTAGCTGCGGGGGGGCCGGAAAAACAAACCAATGGCAAGCTGGCCAAAGTGAAAGGTCACCGGAGCCAGAAGCACAAGGAGAGGATACGTTTGCTGAGGCAGAAACGTGAGGCGGCGGCTCGGAAGAAGTACAACCTGCTGCAGGACAGCAGTACGAGTGACAGCGAGCTCACGTGCGACTCCAGCACCAGCTCCTCCGAGGACGACGACGACGACACTTCAGGGGGCAGCAAGACAATCAAGACAGACCTTACAGGTAACATCCACTGTACACAACACATGCTCATAGCACAGAGCCACTGAGGGAGTACAGGGTAGCTGTAGCAGCCTAGATATACACATGGCTTCAGATAGTAACAGTAAAACATATTGTACAACTTACACATCAGAGTCAAACTCAGCTGACTGCATTATTTCAAGTTTCCAGGCGACCCGAACCATTTCCCACTTCCAACATATAGTAAGAAGATGTGATGGGGCCGTTCAAAGCCTTTGTAGAATCAGAACAGAACAGGAACTGCTTTGTTTGTGTTGTTTATCAATCACTTTCTTTTCTTTTTTGTTCTTTTTTCAATCATCATCACGCCCTCATTCACCGTGTCTTTAAATACTAAGACCGAGTCACTTGTCGTTATATAACACATGTCGTGTCGGAAGAACTGTGTCTCATCGTTTGCATGCTGTGAAGTCTAGAGGACATTCTTCCACTCATAAACGGAGTTAATCTAACCTATATTGCGAGCTTTGCAATTCAACAAGTGAGCCATTTATATCCTCAGCCTTTGCTGTAAATAGACAATGAACGTGGTACGATCACACCGTCAGTCTGAGTCTCTGCGGTTACTGTTGGGCATTGGTAGAAACACTGTCTCATATCTGCCGGTTTAGAGATTCAAATATATTCAATATCCCGTTTTATAATGATGGTTAAAAGTCCATTTAGTGTTTTCCATCAGCTGAACTCTCTCACACACGTCTGCACAGGAAGCTGCTTAGACTTGCTAACAGGTGGTTCTCCGCCTCACTTTAATGGGCTCTGTCTGCAGCACCTGTTTAGTACCAACACACACCGACAGTGTTGTCTGCACACCGGCCCCGTGTTGGTTCCCTTAGTTCGTCTTGATTTTCCTGATGATTGTAGAAATCTCTTGGGTGAGTTGAGTTTTCCATAAGTAGCTTTTAGCCTGGGGGGTATTTACAGACCTGCTGCTGACTTCTGGTACTTTATGCTAATCCTTTCACTGTGGTTGCATTTCCTAGAATACAAGTGGTTGGGTTGGTTCTTCTTGTAGACAGTTTTTCCAAAGCTTTTGTTTGATAAGTTAAGAGGTTAGAGTCTAATGCTTTCGTCCAGGAGAACTACAGAGGTGCATACACGGTGCCTATCGATGATATTAACCCCAACGCATATTTTAGTAAGAGGTTTTTAGAAGACAATATCTTTGGTTTCCTTGGTTTGTAATTAATTGAAGTGAGTGTTTTTACCTCAAAGTCCAAACTAGGGCTGTGCAATTAATCCTATTTTAATCTCGATTTTGGCCTGCAACGATTACGAAACAACGTAATCAAAAATAAAACGATTATTATTTCTTTTTTTTATTGGTTTTTCAGTTGAATTATACTTAAAGTTCAGGGTAATCAACAGGTTTTTTTTCAATAAATGGATGTTTTCAAAGTAAATGGATAATCGTTTTTAATAATTGTGATATCACTTATTCACCAAAATAATCTAGATTATGATTTTTGCCGTAATCGAGCAGCCCTACTCCAAACCACAGTCTCCGAAACATCAGTTATCTCCCCCTCAGGGGTCCGTTTCTACATGAAATGTTTTCAACCATTTTTTTACATCTCGCACACAAATTTGAGTGCTTCAACTGCATGATGTAGTCCATCAGCATGTCGAGTCGATCTGCACGTAACCACAACAAAAACAAACTGTCATTTTCTCTCTTTTTTTTTAAAATACAAAAGTCCACATCCGAAGCATGAAAGTGCCACTGTATTTTCTTATGGCTTGGCCTCAATGTCTTTAAAGCTGGCTTCAGACGTGCGTCGGAGAGATCCAGAGTGGGCGCCCAGATTCATGGGCTGCTGGACACCAGTTCGTGGGACAGGAACGGCATCGGCAGCGTTCTGGAGGAAGCCATGACGCGCTTTGCCGTGATGCAGCGGCAGACCGAGGAGCGCTTCAGAGTGTGGATGGAAAAGCTCTCGCACCTCGACTCGGACAACGACTCGTCCAAACGCTCCAGCGACGCCGTGGAGGGCCAGCAGCAGCGCCCGTCCCCCCCCAGCTCCTTTTTGCCATCGTCAGAGTCTTCAGAGACTATGGCCGCCTACATGTTGGCGCGAGAGAACAACAGCCTCACCTCCACCCCCATAAACAACAACAACAACATCCTACCTGACGCGGTCACTCAGAACGGAAACCTAGCTGTTCCAGACCCCGGGATCTTGAATGTCTAAGATCTCTACACCACTCCTCGCTGTTTCACACTTTGATATTAGAGCTAGTTAATGCAGAAAGCATGGGCAATGGGTATTAATAGGTCAATGATGCGACACGGAGACACCATCGTCAGCAGCCGGACCCCCAGCCGGTCATTTGAACTGTGTGCAGTCCTGAAGACTCGCTGGCACTGAATCACTGTGAGGTCTGACATTTATGAAAAAGAATTCAACTCACCTGTTTGATATCTGCAGCGTCCGTGACATATCTCAATAGACTGTTTAGTCAGGGCTCTTATTCTACTGCTTATTGTATCTTTCTTTGTTGTGTACCAGCTGTACACACACACACACACACACACACACACACACACACACACACACACACACACACACACACACACACACACACACAGAGGTCTGGTGATGTCATTCATACAGCACCTGTGCAGACATTAGTGCTAGGTGGGGTGCTGCGGCTCATAGCATGTGCCTTGTCATTCTGATCTCACGCTGAACGATAGCTTCAGCATCACAGCACTGTTTCTTTAGAGGTGAACTCCAACACTACATCAACCTGATGTTTGCACTGGTTCAGGACTTTCCACACATCTTATCTCAAGCTTTTATTTTGTTGGTGGTATAGCTTTACTAACATCAAAACGTTTTAAAATCACAATATAGATTTGCCTATATACATAAAACACACAAATCGAAATAAGACGTAATTAGATTAGCCGTGTTTACATTTTGTAATGTTTGCCTTTCTGTTACATTTGCTGCTATCGCTGCCTCTGCGCAGTAACAAGAAACTCGTGGGGGGTCGTGACTCCCAATGTTTATTTTGAGTAGCCTATGTATAGATTATGGACATCAGATGAGGTTCCTATGTTGCCGCTATTAGCTGCAAGGTGCATCTAGACGTTTACTATTTGCCAAGTTATTTGATTCTTCTGGTCTGCCAGCCCGCCTGCGTCTCCTCGAGGTGCCGCGTGTCCCTCAGCTTGCCTTTTTCAAACCGGCATCAAACTAACAGATACATAGCAGTGATACAGCTGCAGTGAATGGTGCATGGCAATGTTTACCCATGTCCTAAAGTGACTGATCAAGTGGCCTTTGGTTCAGATCCTGTGGTCTTTGAGGCTCTCCTCCTCACTCTGCTTCTACACTGCTGCTAACACTCGCCATCTCTGACATGGATGAAGGAGTCGTTGGCGTAATCATATTTATAGTTAGGGTGTTACAAAAAAAGTTACATTTTCTGTATGTGTATATGTAGCCCGATGATGACGGAGCCACAGGTTTCCCCCCTGTTAGCATGTGGTTTTATTAGTATATAGAATGTGCAAGGCCAAGTTAGTTTCATCAGCATGTGTGTTAACGCTGATCCACGGTGACTGACAGCTTTAGTTGTTTTTCTCTTGGCCTTGTGGTTTTGTTTCAGATTGTGTGAATATTGGTGTTTTGTTTTAGTTCACGGTGCATTGTTACTTACATTCTGGGTTTCAAATGAATCCAACAGCTGCTGTCCTGCAACTGGAACGACCTTTAAATCAACACGAGTGCATACGATCACAAAGCAGTGTGTGCGTTAGAAACACAAAGGACAGTCCATTGTTTACCAAAGAGGCTCTCCTGGTTTACATCCGTCCTTTTTCTATCTTTACTACACAGCCTTCGGTACCTGCTACCTGCGGCTGCTACCTGTTACCCGCTACCTGTTACCCGCTACCCGCTACCCGTTACCCGCTACCTGTTACCCGCTACCTGTTACCCGCTACCCGCTACCCGTTACCCGCTACCTGTTACCCGCTACCTGTTACCCGCTACCTGTTACCCGCTACCTGTTACCCGCTACCCGCTACCTGTTACCCGCTACCTGTTACCCGCTACCTGTTACCCGCTACCTGTTACCTGTTACCCGCTACCTGTTACCCGCTACCTGTTACCCGCTACCCGCTACCTGCTACCTGTTACCCGCTACCTGTTACCCGCTACCTGCTACCTGCTACCTGCTACCTGTTACCCGCTACCCGTTACCCGCTACCTGTTACCCGCTACCTGCTACCTGTTACCCGCTACCCGTTACCCGCTACCCGTTACCCGCTACCTGTTACCCGCTACCCGCTACCTGCTACCTGCTAC
Source organism: Notothenia rossii (assembly GCF_949606895.1). Taxonomy (NCBI): domain Eukaryota; kingdom Metazoa; phylum Chordata; class Actinopteri; order Perciformes; family Nototheniidae; genus Notothenia; species Notothenia rossii. The sequence continues at coordinate 57,002,227 of NC_136910.1, forward strand.
CCGCCTACTTCAGCCCAATCATCTGTTCATAGGCCCGCATTGTTCTGTCACAGTACATGCTGTGCAGACCACACTCACACACACACACACACTTTCTCCCCCCTCTCTCTCGCTCTCTCTCTCTCCTCCTCTCTCTCTCTCTCTCTCTCTCTCTCACACACACACTTTCTCTCTCTCTCTCACACACACACACTTTCTCTCTCACACACACACTTTCTCCCTCACTCTCTCTCACTTTCTCCCCTCTCTCTCTCTCTCACACACACACACACACTTTCTCCCCCCCCTCTCTCTCTCACACACACACTTTTCTCTCTCTCTCACACAAACACACACTTTCTCTCTCTCTCTCTCTCTCTCTCTCACACACACACTTTTCTCTCTCTCTCTCACACACACAAACTTTATCCCTTCACTCTCTCACTTTCTCCCCTCTCTCACACACACACACACACACTCTGGTCTGATGACAGCAGTGTGTGTCTCTTACAGGGTAGAACACAGGGAGTTGTGCTCTGATTGATTATCCCTCTGCATTTCATGGTCGGACTGATGGTTTTTGTAAATGACTGTATTTTAGTGTAGTTTTTACGTGAATGGCTGTTATTTTAAAAGCAATAAATGGAGAGAAAAATAAATGCTAACGTTTTTTTTATTTACTCTTATATAAAGATTGTCTGATTCTGATTTCTTTAAAAGTCTGACCTTTCTTTGTTTCTCTTAGAATTATCATTTTAAATGCAATTAAAGTGAACATTATATATTATAATCTAATAACTTGATACCATCTGCCCCAAGTTAAAGGACTTCCTCTCAATCTAAGACACTTCAAATGAAAGTAATCCAGATTACTTGGCTGCTTATAAAATCCAAGTAAAACTGAGTTTACCCGATTGATGTCTTTATCAGTATCAACTTGAAGAAGCTCTATTCTGCTTTTTGGGGTATTCCTTCACCTGTACTGTAGGAATGTAAACGTGTCACAGTAGAGACACACAATACAAATGTGAAAATTATTATAACACGTCCTCTTTAAAATACAGTTATTCCAAATTTTGCGTTCACACCAAAAAGAGAACTTTGTTCATGAGAACTTTTCCCCCCATTTGTTGTGCCTGCTAGAGAGGTGGTTCTATCCTGGGGAGGAAAAAGTACCAATTTCTGATTGGCTGGACGAATTGCAAACCACGCCCCGTAAAACTGAAAAGATTTGTGAAGCCGCCATTTTATTTGCTGGCATTAGCATTATTAGCATTAGCATTAGCCCCACGCACCAACGCAGAGACTAACTTATGGCAACACAAAATAAAACATGGGAGCGGTGGAGATGAGGAGGTGTCGGCGTTCTGGTGATTTACTCGGAAGGCTTCAGTCCCCAACTCCGGGGACTTCCGGCCTGGGAATTCGGGTGGCAGTATACGCCGTGAAGTTGTTTGCGGCCTTCCAGTAAACCCAAAGCAGAAGAAGAAGAAGTGACGTCAGCGGCTTCATTTGCCTAATCCTTCCTCAGGGACTTATTCCGGTGTGAACGTGATCTGCTCTTTAGTTCCATGGGGGAACTAAGTGCTGGGAACTAAGTGCTGGGAACTAAGTGCTGGGAAAGTACTTGGTTTGAATTGGCATGCGTTTATGTAAATATAAAAACACATAAGACTGACTGATGCATCTCTACTCTAAAAATATAAACGTTTTTCATATTTTACCGCTCGTACTATAAATTTAAAATATACCAATAATAAATTATATTTCTATAAATTTGACTGCATTTGGGAAGATAGTCTTGTTTCCTTGTGTATGTGCTGCACTACAGACTAAAGTCTCTGTTCCACGCAGAGCTGCACCACAAAAGCATGATTTGAATAATAAAGTGTTCTCTTTGTTTTCTGCAGACGGGCTTCCGATAGTGGGTCACTATGATATTTCAGACACTGATTCTAACCAGGAGAGTATGAGTGTGGACACAGTGCGGCCCTCGGTGATAAAGCATGAGCTAAAAACACACTCTGGGTGTATAAGAGCCCTGTGCTCTCTCTCAGGTCAGTTACTAACCCCTGAATCCAAACTGAATATTTCCACTGCTCTCAGTGACGGCAGGGTGCGAGGCGGTGAAATGATCTTATTAATCTCCCAGCTGCTTTTAAATACTTCTATGTGCTTTGGGCGCTGCCTTGCTTCAAGACAAAATAATTGACCTTTTGTGACATGAATATAAAAGTCCACAATTAATGTTCTGTCCATTGTGTCTCTCTACTGTTCAAACACAGTGTCGGATTCATCATTGTTGTGTGCGTGTCAAAGGCCTGAAGCGCTCGGCCCCTCCTCACAAAGTGTGACTGTGTCCTCTTGTTTGTTTCAGGCCACGTGGAGGCAGAGCTGTCGCACAAGGGAAGTTCTCTACACCACAAGGGCCAGATTCACATTGCCTCCTCCGACAGCGAGGTGGAGATAGTCGGAGTGCAGGAGAAAGCACGGTAAAGACTCAGGGGGGTCACATTTCTTAGTTTAAAGGGGACCTATCATGCAAAATTGACTTTTTGATGTCTCTTATATATAAATGTTTCCCCGGTGTGTCGGGGAACTCACGCAGCGTCAGAAAATAAAACCCTCTCTCTTTTCGTCCGTACCCAAATGTTTTTAAAACGGGTGTACAACGAGCAGATACAGATTTCCATCCGAGCTGACGTGTCCATCTGAGGTGAGGTCGGCGGACCCTAGGGCTGCTCAATTAATCGTATTTTAATCGCGATTACTATTACGGCTTGCAACGATTACGAAAACAACGTAATCAAAATAAAACGATTATTTTTTTATTATTAATTTTTTTTTTTTTAAATAACTTTTTTGGGGGGGTTTTTCAGTTGAATTATACTTAAAGTTAAGGGTAATCAACTGTTAAAAACATACTGTTCACATTTTTTTTCTCCAATAAATGGATGTTCTCAAAGTCAATGAATAATCGCATTTAATAATCACAATTACAATTATTGACCCAAATAATCGAGATTATGATTTTTGCCATAGTCGAGCAGCCCTAGCGGACCCACAGAAAGTTGCTATCAGAAACAATGCCTGACGTGTTTCGGACGTCTTTGTTTACATTAGCAAGCCTCGCTAACACTCAGAGCTAACCTGTACTGGAGAGCACATGTGTTTAAAAAGCAGGAAATAAAAAAAGAACTCACCTTGTGATAAACCCGCAAGAGAAAAAGCATTTGAGCTCCATCCTGTTTCAGAAATAATCTTTGATGTGGTTTAGAACAGGATGGTGTTTTATCACAGCAGAATTTAACTTTATCTCCGGTAGAATTCTGATCAGGCTTTAGCTCCGCCTCGTTTTCTTTTTTTTCAAGCTAAGGACCCAAAATCTGCGTTTCTCTAACAGGGCTGCAAAACAGGGCTTTGAGCAGTATGAGGCATGGCTACAATGGGTGATCTGTTTGGTATTTTGAAAAGAAAACATCACAGACGTGTTTTGTATAGGTATGGCCCTACAATATATGTTTCAAATATAGCATGATAGGTCCCCTTTAAAGTATGATAAGGATAGGTGTTGTTTTTAAACTCTTTTATGTATGGTTTTTATGAATCTGTTATTCCATTGTGTTCCTTTCTGTGGTTTCATTATTAAGTGTTCATGATTTGAATTGCCTTTGTGCTATATAAATAACATCCGCACATTTAAATACCATTTTGAATATTTTGGCTCACCCAATCTATAGATTCATTTGAAAGAAATTGCTCCATATTATATAACCTTTTAAAGTCTGATGTTGTTGGATTGAAACAAGTGTACCACTCTTTGTGCTAAGCTAATATGGATCTCTCATCTAGTCGTCAAATAAGCGAAAAACCAAAATGTGTTCCTTTTGAAATCCACAGCTTTTGTTTCTGTTATTACAATAAGTACGTTTTTACCAAACAAGCAGAAAACCGCTGGTAAACAAACACTACACAATCTGATTAGTTTCACCGCAGCACTACCAAATGTTGGAGGTGTGTTGGCGATACACATCTAGTATTTATAGGTTGAAAGCCACAGAGAGACGTAGTCATCAGTGAATGTATGAACTTATTGTTTGCATGCTTTTTCCTGACTGACTAACTTTTTAATATTTGTAACATTCTCTCGTTTGTGATCCAGATGTGCCCACCCGTGTGGAGGCGTGATAAAGAGCCTGTCCGGCTGGAAGGAGAGCTCCGTGGAGCAGCTCATCAGCACAAACCAACCCCAGCTCTGGACTACTGTTTCCCCACAGCCCAACTGGGTGTCCCCCCCCGAGGTGGTGGACCTCACACTGGACGAGGACGCGGGACACAAATACCTTCTTTAAAGAAGCTGCACACTGAAGACTCCTTCCTCCTCTCCTCGTCCTCCTCCTCTTTGCCTTGCCTCCATGTTACGGCTGAAATCCTTCCCGTAGAATCGGCCTCGCCTCTCGTGGACTCTTCCCACTCCGGAGTGTGTTTTTTTTTTTTAAAGAAATCAATTGTATCAAAGCCATTCTACTGACGTGATTCCCTGATCAGCTCTGAATTTAGTCGTAATAAAAAAAAATGGCACAGCATTTCATGTGCAGGTGGAAATGTGAGTAAGATGTATCTGTTAATGATATCAATATCCTACCTTCATTTATACCTCAGTTACCCCTCCGTGTAGGCTGTCTCTTGGTGTTGTGTGCTTGCAATCTGTGTAGAGAACACATCCAGTTGCTGCTTGAGGTCATGATCACAACATGGCGGCTTCACTACGGACTCTGGAAGGCACATTTTCAGATTTGGCATTTTGTACCTGCAGCTGAGACACAAACGGCAGCTGGTACACCTTTTTCTTTTGGTCGTACAGTCGACCACAAAGTCGGCTTTGTACCGATTTCTAAGGGTCAATTTTCAAAAGTCTCACCACTGGTTTCACATGTTGTTCAAACTGCATGGCTTCACATACAGGTTTAGGTTATCTTAAAGATCATTTTTGGGAAATATTCGTATTCACTTTCGTGTTGAGAGACACAATGAGCTTCTTGTACAGCAACATATGTCCTTGTCTCGATAAAACCCTGATGCACTTTACAATGTGTACTCTCTGTGCATGTGCTGTGACCGATGTCTAGTGTCAAGACAATTCAATAAATCATTGAAGTGGAGGATTCTTTGGGCAAAAGCGGCTGCCAATTTTGCCCAAAGAATCCTCCCAGCAGCACTTTCAAAGCTCAATAATTAACACGTTGTTGAATTGAAACAAGTGTAAAAAAGGACAGTTTGTTGTTGAGTAGTATGTGCCGCACTAGTTATTTCCCTGTCTCCACTCTTTGTGCTAAGCTAAGCTAATATGGATCTTTCATCTCGTCGTCAAATAAGCGTATTTCCCAAAATGTGTTCCTTTTGAAATCCACAGCTTTTGTTTCTGTTATTACAATAAGTACGTTTTTACCAAACAAGCAGAAAACCACTGGTAAACAAACACTACACAATCTGATTAGTTTCACCGCAGCACTACCACATGTTGGAGGTGTGTTGGCGATACACATCTAGTATTTATAGGTTGAAAGCCACAGAGAGACGTAGTCATCAGTGAATGTTTGAACGTATTGTTTGCATGCTTTTTCCTGAGTGGATGCAACCTCCTTGAATCTCTGGGGACCCTTTACAAACAACTGAAGAAATGTATCTTCCATTGAATACCGCAAAGCAAGATGGCTGCCTGAATGCCTTGAAAAGTGCACTATTTTTCTTTGAGAAAAGCTACCTTAAAAAGCAGCGGATCTCAACAATAAATATTTTAATAATAGATGTGAATTTTAGCACACACACACACACACACACACAAAGTAGTATACGACGTGGTGTTGAGTTTGTAGCCACGTGTGAGGCGTTTATAGAAAGAGTTTTATGTATGAACCGTTTCGACCCTGATCCTCGGGGCCTGCCTGCTCTCTCCTGTGGTCTTATCTCTGTCCGTTCCTCAATGTCGAGTACACCTGCTGCAGAGCCACTATTTCAAGCATACGACGTCATCGAGTGGCGCAGAATGCTGGGCATTTAAACAGTCCTTCTGCGCCACTCGATGTCGTAGTATGCTTGAAATTGTGGCTCTGCAGCAGGTGTACTCGACATTGAGAAACGGCCTCTGTCTTCATGCGGTCACGCTGGTCTTTTATCTATCTTACAAACAATCAAACTTTACACACTGTTCAAACGCTTGGGATTTATTTTGTCAGATTGAATACCGTCTACTTTCCTAAAAGAGATGTTAAGAGAGTTGAAGAATCAAATGATTTGACTTCTGCTGGTCACAGAAGGGAAGGGAATATATAAGAAACCAAAGTCTAAATGGAATTCATGTTTTGTCTTATTTCTGAATTTGAAATTTGCTTCCATATTATTTTTTTTAATTTGCTCTGTAGGTCTAAATTTTATGTGAATCGAAATCTGTTTTAAAGTCAAGATACAGTTTTGTATCATGTGATTTTTCTTTTTGCTTGGCCAGTCATTTCCACTAAATGCAGCTTCTGACAATTCTTCAACCAGACCACTTTTCAAAAACACAGTTCTGTTGTTCCTAAAGGTTATTTTCAAATGTTCTTGGATGTCTTTTGTGATGGTTTGGTTGCACATAGCATGTTGGGTCACATCTCACCTCAAGTCCGATATTATTCTCATTACCTGTCATTTAGCTTTGCTCTTCAGTTCTGTTTGTTTTTATTTTACTGTCAGTATTTTAAATTAACAAAAAAAAGGTGTTTATTTTGTTGCTTTTGCAAGTCCCCGACTTCCTTGAAAGTATGTCTGTAGAACAAAAAGAAACTATTTTAAAACTAAATAAATAGAGCGTTATTTAATGAGTCTGTTGTACGGCAATTTGATTTCCTTGTCTCTAGAAAACACTGGTTCAGTCTCATGTGCAGTGAATGTGGTTTTCCCTCTCCTGTAGTGTGTTCTGTAGGTTTTAGTGCATGTCAATGGTCTACAGAGGCTACAATCTCAAAGTTCCCACCAGAGGGGTATATCAGTATGCAGTGTCTACTTTAAAGAGTCCTCTCCTGCTGATGTTCAGGTGTATATCAGTATGTAGTATCTCTACTTTAAAGAGTCCTCTCCTGCTGATGTTCAGGTGTATATCAGTATGTAGTGTCTCTACTTTAAAGAGTCCTCTCCTGCTGATGTTCAGGTGTATATCAGTATGTAGTGTCTCTACTTTAAAGAGTCCTCTCCTGCTGATGTTCAGGTGTACATCAGTATGTAGTGTCTCTACTTTAAAGAGTCCTCTCCTGCTGATGTTCAGGTGTATATCAGTGTGTAGTGTCTCTACTTTAAAGAGTCCTCTCCTGCTGATGTTCAGGTGTATATCAGTATGTAGTGTCTCTACTTTAAAGAGTCCTCTCCTGCTGATGTTCAGGTGTATATCAGTATGTAGTGTCTCTACTTTAAAGAGTCCTCTCCTGCTGATGTTCAGGTGTATATCAGTATGTAGTGTCTCTACTTTAAAGAGTCCTCTCCTGCTGATGTTCAGGTGTATATCAGTATGTAGTGTCTCTACTTTAAAGAGTCCTCTCCTGCTGATGTTCAGGTGTATATCAGTATGTAGTGTCTCTACTTTAAAGAGTCCTCTCCTGCTGATGTTCAGGTGTACATCAGTATGTAGTGTCTCTACTTTAAAGAGTCCTCTCCTGCTGATGTTCAGGTGTACATCAGTATGTAGTGTTTCTACTTTAAAGAGTCCTCTCCTGCTGATGTTCAGGTTTATATCAGTATGTAGTGTCTCTACTTTAAAGAGTCCTCTTTAAATCATAATTATGGCAGCCCATTGATATCGAAAGTTTAGTTTAGTTGATTTGTGTATAGTGTCGTGGACAGTCCATTTATTAACTGTCACAAAAACACCTGTTGTCCAGATGATAGTAGACACCTTTTAAAATCACAATACATCAACAGCATTAGTTGAAGGTTCTGCCTATAGAGAGGCGAAGTCCCGCCCATCTACTTCCGACCCATGGGACCTTATTTAGGATAAATTATGTATTGAAGTCAATGGGGAGAGAAAGATTATCTCTCGATCCCGTTTGAATTGTGCCACAAATTAATTTGTCAATTAAAAAAATAATTTCCATGTCAAAAAAGTCACAGTTTGTCGTAAAACAGAAAGACTACAAATCCCAGAGTCCCGGTCCCGCATGCTGCCTCTAATGTACCGACTAACTCCCCTTGTGTGTATGTACAGCTCTCAACTGGAGTGATTTTCACCTCATTCTGAAAGAAAGAAGTGAAATGTGCCAATGTGACGGCCGTCTTGGTGTGTGGTGCGAGATGGGAGATGTAGTTCATTGAGCGGTTTCACGCAAAAAAAGTGTTACTTCACAGTTTTACGACACATTTTAATTTTTTTGACTTGCAAAATTATCTTTTAAATTGACAAACATCATATGTGTAATTCATGGCACAAATCAAACGGGATCTAAAGGTAATCTTTCTCTCTCCATTGACTTCAATGCATACTTTTTCAGAAATAAGGTCCCATGGAGCTCCCCCGGAAAGGGAGGGACTTCGCCTTTCTATTAAAAAGTCTTATTCGCCCATAGTGAGTTCTGTGTGTAGGAGAGAGAGTAAGCGCCACCATAGGTACACAACATAATGACATCTCATTGTGGTCTTTCATCCTGTAGACAAACAGTCTAGACAACAGCCTCGTTGTGAACAATACAGCTTCACCCTCACCCACAGAGGTGCCACGAGGGGTCAGAGGTCAAACTGACACCTGCCGCTAGGGGGACATATGGAGCTCACAGAGGGAGGACAATGAGGGGGAGTGGAGCTATGCAGAGAGAGAGGAAGGGCCTCCTGAAACCAAAGCCCTTCAGCCGGCTCTTTTCACCCCTCAGGGCAGAACATCAGCTGTATGCTAATTTTCTACAGGCCAGTGGTGTCCTCACAGAGCAGAGAGTGTGCTCTGAGAGACATAAATAAGTGTCTCGCAGATGTCTTTTTAGTCTAAGAGATGCAGCTTGAGCTTCTGTGTTGTACCACTGCTGCTGCGGGTTTATTCAAAGTGACAGCTCACTTGTTAATGACCACCAGAGGGCTTTACACCAACACTCAAACGGCATGACTAATTCTAATCACCAGAGAGTAAAGTATAACGTTTTACACGCATGCTGGGCTAAAGAAATGTTAAAAGTGCAGCTGGGCTCTCACCAACTTTATTCTCTCATGGACTGTGATCAATTCTGCCAAAAGAAAAGATGGTAAGATGTTTAGATCTGAACTAATGTATCAACTAATTCCTACACTTATGGACAGAAGAATTATCAGCAACTTTTTTAATGCATTTATCACATCCTTTAGTCATTTTTCAATCAAATATAGTGTGAAAAAGCAGAATATTCTCAAATTTCAGCTGAAAAATGAAATGATTTGTTGTTGCATTTCAAAAAGGGTTGCATTGAAGTAGAAGACAATACGACATATGGCCTTTTTTTTTTTTTTTAAACAGTTCAAACGTTGCCTGGGCTACTGTTTTCATGTTATGCAGTAGATGTGTAGTATTAAGTTTGGACAGTACCTGTTATGTGTAAGTGAAGGACACTGATTGCACTGTGAGGAGCTCTTTGTGTGTCTCCAGGCTTAAAGCATTAGATGGTGGGAACAGGAAGACGTGGACATATGGGACGAAGAGTCTTTGACCCCCCCCAGCCTCCCAAAGCCCATCTGTTCCTCCCCCTCAGGCTCAACACTACAGGCAGGGAGGATACCAGGACACACACACTTTCAGAGCATATCTGCTGTACAGGAAATGGCTTATCGTGATGTTTTTCAAAAGGAAATATAATGATATTTATTGTCATTATTATGTTTATATTTTCTGAATTTAAATAAAAAATAGAGATAATACTGATATTTAAAAAAATTAAAGACAATAATAATAATATATTTTAATGTATTTAATATTTTTTCTTTAATTAATTACATTGTGAGTACCTTACATTATCTGTTGTGCTGGTGGATTCAGTCATGGAGCGGGCGGGCTGTCTAAAACACAGACACCCCGCCCCTGCGCTCCTCCCATTGGTGGAGCCGGCTGCCAGTCGCGGAGGTTCCTGATCGGGGGGGCGTCCGGTGATTGGTTGCCGGGATTGGTGTGTGCTTGCTGGGTTAGCCTGTCCGTTTGAAAGTGCTGGAGGACTGGATCATCATTTCCATGGACCATCTGTCTCTGCCCACACAACAAAGAAGGACCCAGGATGGTGTTAGTTCATGTTGGATATCTGGTTCTCCCCGTCTTCGGCTCAGTTAGAAATAGAGGTATGACTAGATTTATATATATTTTTCTCTTATCCTAACCCTAACAAACGTCTCGGCTTTTCCTTCTTTCTTTTTTAAATGTCCTTTTTAAATGACGTAAACAGATCTGACACCTGCTAGCCAGCATTAATAGCAACACTAGCTGCTAACTATAGTGTAGCGTTAACAAAAATAACCGTTAAAACCCGTTACATTTTACAAAATACGAAATTTAAGAGGCATAAATGTGTATTTTTACAATGTTTCACGACATGTTAACGACCAAAGCTGCTGTCAATGGCAGCCCCTCTTTCTTCTCTTATCCGGGCTGGTTTATCTTTCACTGCGCGGTGTTTACGTGTTTATTAAACGGAGCTGACACCTGCTAGCAAACGCCAGAATTAATAGCAACATTAGCTGCTAACTCTAGCGTTGCGTTTAAAAAGAATAGCCGTTAAAAACCGTTAACCGTGTTTAGTTAGCTTAAACTGAAGACATTTGCTCCTGTCTAAGGGGCATAGATGATTATTCTTACGATGTTTCATGGCATGTTGAGGACCAAAATGACTGCAGCTGTCAAATGGCAGCCCCCCTTTCTTCTGGTTTATCTCTCGGTGATTTTGTTCAGTCACCAAAAAGCTAACAGAATAATAGCTTCACATATAGCCACATTTATTAGCTCTGCTGTAGCAACAAATAATACCCTTAGCTCGGCGTGGATTTGTCATTAATTTAAACAAGTATCTGAAGCTGATAACATGACAAGGGATGTTTGTCCCTTTGTGTGCAACTGGCATGGAGTCTGTGCTCATTCTATCCGTCTCAATTAGGGGTTATTTCATTAAAAACATGTAGGGAAGAAGCCCAGATGAAAGGCTATTTTAAATTGTATAAAATGGTGGCATTATGCGTTCATAAAAAAATAAATAATAAAGCCTGCAAAATGACTGCAGGTGTAGTCAAAAATAAATAATCACACTCTGAATTGGACACAAAAATAATCATCCTACATTGCAGCAGGCTATCTGTGTTGATTATATAATAATAATAAATAATAATAGTGGTAATTCTAAGTTGCATTGTTAAAACTACATGCAGTAGCACCAATGATTTCATTGTGCTTTTATTTGTGTTCTTTTTTCCTGTTCCATAGTATCGAGGCTGGCTCTACATTCCGCATTTCTCAGACCTTTGTCCCCCTCCATTGTGTAGCTAACGATCATCTGCTGCTGTCTGCCGTAGCCTCTGCCTGTTCTCTGCATCTAGCTGTATTGTGAACCCCTTCTTCCTCATTTCCTCTTTCCATCTGAAGACGACATTTGGCATTAAAACCGAGTTCCCACTCATACCGTATCCTTCTGTGTAACAGACTAAAGAATAACACCTTCTGTAGAAACAGTTTGTCTTTATTTAAACCTGTCATGTTGCTCTTCAGTGAATAACCCATTGTAGCATTAGACTTTACTCCAACAAACTGTCATTGTGATTCTCCCATTCAGTGTGGATAGACTACATTCTGCTGTAAATTTCTGTAAAGTGGATACATTTTGATCCCCCCCGATTCGATTACAGCCAAGCTTGATCGAAATCCCCTTAGGTGCATTGTGCCAGCTTTTGTAATCTTTAAATCCCATTATCCTAACAATCGCCAATTGGCCAAAACCCGTAGTGCTAAAAATCACACCAATTTGTGTGATGTTATTCTCACCTTTTGATATGGTCCACTGCACCTGTTCTAGTGGTCATAAACCTTCCAATGTGTGAAAGCCTTTGTTCCTGCTTGGTTCATTGATTTCAGTCACAATAATCTCGGCGAGACTAACTCATCTTGCCATTTAAAAAAAAAAAAAAAAAAAAGACTCCCCCCACTGCCATTCACAGTCTCTCCTCCAGAATGCTATCCATTTTACAGGGATGTGTATATCCTGCACTGCTGTAGAACTCCTTTTAGAATGAAAATGTCTTTTTATTCTTTGGTTGTGGTTTTTTCTACCTTATGTTCTGGTATTAGATCCTAATGCATGTTCATTTCTTTATACTTTTGTTTTTCCACATTGAACAGCAGATTCCAATGTAAACTTTGTGTAGAGATGTCCCTGCTATACTGAAATGTGCTGTAAGCATACACATCTACTCATTGGATGCTGCTTCTGTTCTGTTAACCCTACAGAGAGCATGGTCGGGCCTTGCCTTTGGTCTTTATTTGCATGATATTATTATGGTTATAAAGGAAATATTACTCTTATTATCACACAGTGCCACACTTACTAATATTTTCCAATAAAGACTGTAGTTTTCTTTCTAACCTTCAGTGTGCTTTTTGCTGATTTCCATGTGTGCCTCCTTCCCCCCCCCTCCCTTCCACACTGTGCTGTCACTGAGACGGCCCCTCACTCTCTATGTGCTCTCATTTCGAGTTTCTTCAACTTACTGCTCTGGTTGGCAACCAAATTTTCTATCCATTCTCAAAACAAAACGCAACCAAAACCAAACGCATGTTGTTACTGAAACACACCGGCTTTGATATTTAATGTTACACGCTGTCATTCCCTCCTAATCCATACACTTCTTTACAAACGAGACACAGCCTCCTCACATCCTCTCATTGGTGTTCACTGGTGATCAGATAACATTGGAACTACTTTGGCCGATATGGATCAAATCCTCTTTCTGGGTATATATAACATTTTATAAATGGTCACATATTCAATTTTCTTAAAAAAAAAAAATGAACTACTAGTGTATATTTTTGGCTAAGATATCCAAAAATCATCTCAAAATGAAAAAATTAATATTGATAATAAGGACATGTTCAGTGGATGTTCTCATGGTATGTATCATAGGGCTGTACCGAATGTCTGTCTTTTACATTGTGTTAAGTATTTTATGACGTCTTTACCCTAAAAAAGAAATCCTTGAAATGTGTCCTACAGAGATCTGAGAAATAACGTACCCTCATCAGCGCTTGCCTCTTAAACAAACTTTTGAAAGCATAAACTCTAACAAATAGGAATTGAAGCATCATTGGATAAATCTATGATGTGTTTGGACTTGGATCAAATGAGGAAACAGTAACCCTATACAACTAGTTTTAAGGAAGCCTAATCTTTAACTGCAGAAACACCGTCTTTAAAGGGAATAAATAAACATGCATTTACAAGTCAATAAGCTTTAAAGTATTTGATACAGCCCTAATGTATATAATGCTTCACTCTATTGAGAGGTATTTACTACTTAATGGTACTTTAACTTCAAAACACTTACAGGAATCTCTCCTTATTTCATACAAACTAAGTCTGGGTTACATTTTGTGTGAAGGTTGCACAAGTCCGTCCTGTTTGTTATTGATGTATTATTTTTGTGATATCCTCTTCTGCCAGTTAGCAGATCAATACCTCCCTCGTGTTTTAGCTTAGCTTAGCTTAGCACAACGAGTGGAAACGGGAAGTAAGAAGGCTCTGTAGAACAATAACAGATCAATCTGCAGCACCTCTAAATCTCACTAATAACATGTCTCTTTGTTTGTTTTGCGCCCGGCTATTTCCTAGAAGAGAAATAGTCTCCAAGAAACAGTCGTCCCATAATTCTGGTATTGATTGAACGACATTGAGTGGTATCGATGTTCTCATAAAACACTCCCCCTTTAATATCCAACTATCGATGGATTGGGAGTCTCCAGAATGTTTAGCATAATGACAAATCCATTTGGTTAAATGAACAAATGGCAACTATTGAATCCGTGGAGTGTTATATCTCTGTGTGATGTCGTGAGTCACTCTCATCCTTTCCTGTGAGAAGCTTGAGACTTATTCAAATGTAATCAAAGAAAAAAAGCACATTGCTGCTGCTCACTTCTTACAGCAGCAAGTCGGTCAGATCATTCAAAGAAACGCTCATTATTGTTATTGAATAACGTAGGGATGTCGTACACGTCCCGACCTACAACATTGTCTGTTTTGAAGATGATTGTTTTACCCTTTAGGGTTAGTTAACATGCTCTTGGTGTCTCAGTTTAAACCAGGCACTAAAAAGTCATGCCGTGTCATAAATCTCACCTAATCATCTGCACATTTTAACATATAAACGTTATGTTTAAACGTCCGGGACTCCTTGCTTGTCCCGTTCTAGCTATTTCAGCCGTACATCTGTTCACAGCGACTGAAATAGAGCCAGTTATTTATGTGCGGACACTAGGTGTGTCTGAGATGCGTGTGCTTGGCAACTTTCTCCTCTGCAGCGACAGACTTTGAAACAACTCAACAGCTGGTACATGCATGAGTTTCTCCCCGGTAGCTCCAGGCACATCAACATGAGACACACACACTGTCCTGATGTGACTGATGTTTAGCATCAAGGTCAGAGAGTTGTGTGTGTGTGTGTGTGTGAGCACGTGGAGACATTTGTATGCAGATTCTCAGAGCAGCTGATTTGACTCGTGAATGAGAGTGACATCACCTGATTCAATGAAGGCTTTTCAATGTAGATTCAAGGCTTTTATTGTTGTGTGTACATACTAGCTACAGAGTGTAGATAGGTCAATGAAAATCTGAGGTCACAGGCTCCTCCAACAGAGCAACACAATACTGCAAGTAAATAGAATAGTCTATATACAAGTCATCGGAATATTGATATATATATAAGTTGCAAACAGTTGGATGTTCTTTTGAGAGTGATATGATTTAATGAGGGCTTTTCAATGTTAATCTGCACGCACAAGCCTCACAGTGTCACATGATAGAAGACCACCGCGCCACGCCGAAGAGAGGATTATTTTAGGGGGGAGGTGAGATCGTAAAGCTGCAGAGATGGGAGCAGGAGGGGGTTTGATGTCAGACTGCTGCAGTCGCGGATGGGCGGGGCTTACGGGCTGTCACTCAAACAGGGACGCCATGCCGCAGCCACACTGTGGGGGAGGGGCTGTGAGTGAGGAGAGGTGTGAGTGTGTGTGTGGGGGGTCTGTTCTGCAGCTATCAGGCATTCTGTCTGCAAGTCAACCCACAGAGGAAATAATAACAACGCTGCAGTATGTCAGAATGTCCTGCTGTGAGAGAGAGAGAGATACTCTAATGGTTACTGATCCCTCCTGTTGTCTTTGGGTCAAATTTGACCCGTCTATAAATACTTTTATAATAATAATAATAATACATTACATTTATATAGCGCTTTTCCTGGTGCTCAAAGCGCTTTACAAGCAAGTAAAAATAACAACAAAAGTAAAAAGTGCTAAACTAGGTGGAATAAGGGCGAGGGGTTAGTGGGTTAGGAGTTTTTATGTCGGAGAAATAGGTTTTTTTAATCTAATGCTTGAATGTTCTTTGTGAGAAAAATGTATGATCACTATTTGCATTGAATTATGGCAGTGTTACGTTTATCAAAATACACTCCTTACTAAACTTTGAATTATAGGCTACCAGTGATACTTCTGATATTAACTAAAGTCAAAAAATGAAAAAATGATGGGGTTATGATTGAAACTATAGGCTTACACAGTCAAACCAGGACCAGAGTTGCAAAATTGGGAGAAAGACAACACAAAGGTTAAAGCCTCACTCTCACCGGGTCAGAGGCTTCTTACAAACGTCATGTCCAGCCGCAGCCAATCCAGAGAGAGCGTCTGCTGCCATTTCTGCTCTACTTCCTCAGACTAATGTTGTGCTCAGGGGTCACTGGCACCGTGTCCTCAGGCTGTGAGCAAGGCACTGAGTAACATGTTATATTAACAATAATTAAAGGAGCCGCTTGACATTTTGGGAAGGAAACATGCCTTCTGGTGGAGAGTGAGAAAGACGGTCAATACCCCGATGTCATGTGACAATGAAATTCTGAGGTCACAGGCTCCTCCAACAGAGCAACACAATACAACAGATACAATAGTGCAAGTAAATCAAATATAATAGAAACTGCCATTTGTCTGTTAGATAAAAGGCGGTTCGCTTAGCACAAAGAATAGAAAAGGAGGGAAACAGCTAGCATGGCTCGGTTTGAAGGTCACCAAACGTTAGCCCTTTCGCCTTTTTAAACATCGGTCATTTACAAGAATATATTTTATTTTCTTATTGCGTATAAAACCTAACATTCCCAGACTATTTATTGGATGGGAACAGTAACTTCCCACAGTCACAAAACTAAGAATTCTCCACAACAGGCTTCATAAAACTACAAAATGGCGGGTGTTTTTTTTTTTTTAACACCATTCTTCAACATATTGAAGAAAGCAAAATACATTGTTATTTAGTGAGTTTCAGAGATCTTTGCTCAGAGCTAACGGTTTCTACCTTTTCCCATCACTTAAAAGCTAAGCTACGCTAACAGGCTGTAGCCTTATAGCAGATTATAAAGTGGTATTGATCCTCTTGCCTTACTCTCAAAGGGAGAAATCATTTCCTAAAGGTTTTATTTATCCTTTGAATAAACGTGAAGGGCACTCAGAGGGCGCAGACATTTGACGAGGAGAAATGAGGATGAATAATGCATCACTCGAAATAGCTCAAGCTACATCCGTTCAAAAGGTTTAATGAAAACAGAAACAGACGAAAAACATAATTTCATGGAGTGGAAAAAGAAAATAAATATACAAATAAGGATTATAATTTTTTTTATATCTTACAGACTTACAATGTGTGTTAATTAGAGTTGTTAAATATATCACGAAGCATTAATCCTCTTCATATTAGACTGTCACTCCATTTAACAAGTGCAGCTCTAATCGTCCTGACTCAGCATGCAGACAATTATCTCCTCCCATAATGCAAAGCTCAATACTCCACCAGCCTACTTCATTATACACAGTCCATTAGGGCTGACACTCACTATTACTTTCAGTTTGCATTATTTGTTTGGTTCGTAAAACATCAGAAAATAGGGAAGAATCTCGTTTTGTCAGCCAAACACTTCATAACACACAGGAAAGCAGGATATCTCCATCTTTGAGAGTCTGAAAACGGCTTTTTTTTGGGTCATTCTTGCACAGAAAAATACTTAGACACTCAATCAATGATCAATATAATAATATATAAGTGACTAATGATCCACCCTCAGACCCTGCTGTCTGCTAAAAAGCTTCAATAGGCAGCTGAGTCGTTCCAGACTATTTTCTCTCAGCTCGGATTAATTCGTATCGATTGTTTTGTGCAACTTGATACTCCGTTGATTCAGAGGCTCCAGCGCACAGTCTCTGATAGATGGAGGCGGATAATAATCTGCTGGGTTTTTAATGAGGAATCTACGGCTGCTCCTTCAAAACAGCAGACATGAAACGGAGATGAAATCTATTACATTGATTAGCCAGAGGAACCAAAAGACAACCCTCGGTGCCGTAGATCTCTCCGGAAACACTCCAGGCTGTTTAGAGGAGGTCCATCCTTCCTGCAGGCGGTGGGGGTGCAATCTGTGAAGGGTTGAGATGGCGCTCCACGGGGGGTCTCTGCATGTCTGTGTCCTCCATCTGCCGTCTGTCTTGTCTCTTCCTGTGTCCTATTTTTATTCAATACAAAGACTCAAAGGTTTAATTGTCACATGCACAAAGCTACAGAGTAGAAATGTCAATGACATTCCTCTGACCTGAGCCCCTCCAACAATGCAACATATAGAATAAAATACAAAAATAAAAAGACTATGTACATCTCAATAGAATATTAAATTAAATAATGTAAATTAAGACAACATTAAATATGTTTGTGTGAATGGTAACTGGCGTCATTTATGAGAAGGGACATGTCCATACAAATGCTTTTAAATTGATTTTTTTGTCCTCACAGCTTTTTAAAAGTAACATTTGTTCAAACAGTAACTTCCCACTGTCACAACAATTCTCCACAACAGGCTTCATCAAACAACAACATGCCGGGTGGTTTTATTTTTTTTTCTGAACACCATTCTTCAACATATTAACAAAACAGAACTCACTGTTATTTAGTGAGTTTAACAGGGTGTCCGCGGGGTCTTAAAAAGTATTAAAAGTTGATAAATCAATTTAGCGAAAATGAAGGCTATTAAAAAGTATTAAACGGCATTTTCCAAGGTGTTACATTTTGTAGCTTGTTTTCAATAAGTATATAAATTGTCCAAAGAGGTTGTATTCTACAGTCTGCCTGAATGTAATCATTGCGTAGGTGTGTAGTGTGATTCTGTGTACTTTATTTATGGCATCCCGTTGGATTTGACGTGATCTGAACAGGACATCGCACGCGCACTGCTTGATAGCGTGAAGGTCCGTTTACGCCGGTTGTTAAACAACATCGTTATGGGGAAATGCAAGTCTGCGTCCAAATGGTTGGAAGATAAGGAAGAAGGACAATCAATACTGTATATAGTAAATGTGAGGTGAAGTGTGTCGCCAAGGTAACCGGTTAAAACTCAAAGTGGCGATGAGGTCTTAAAATGTATGGAAAGGGTCTTAAAAAAGGTCTTAAAAGGTGTTACATTTGACTTCAGGATTCCTGCATATACCCTGTTTAAGAGATCTTTGGTCAGGGCTAAGCTAACTGTTTCTACCTTTGTGAGGTGAAGATGGCGCTAAAAGTCAAATTTGTTCAAAAAAGTTCTGAAAAATAGCGCGCACAAAGAAATGCGATAAATAAGAACCCTTTGAGAAACATCGGTTTGCACAAGAATACATGTCATCTTGAGAAAAAAATCACAGTTGGTGGGTATAAGAGTTGACATTTGAATTTGAAGTGACACATGTAATAGTAAACTTTGCAGCAGCAGGGTGCAGGCACTGTGATCGTCGTCAGAAATGACTCGTATATTAAAAGAATCCCACATTAGCCTACTGATTCTAAAACCACTCAAAAGCGTGCATGTGCTGTTCTGAAACGTAAACACATTCTTACTTCTTGTCCATGTTTTTCACGCTGAATGTGAACATGACAAACATCCATGAGCAAAGCCAGGATAACAAATACTACGCCTACATTAAAAGTGTATTGCTTGCACTGCGGAAGCTTAACTATTTGAATGCCTCTCGTCATATTAAATTGTTCCTGCCGCCTGACTACAGTAGAAGAAGTACATGTTTCTGGTATCACTACTTAACTCTTTCCATTCATTAGCTAACAATGACATTATTGTTCTATTAATATAAAGGGAGGTCAGGTACTCTTTAAAACAGCTGCTAGTTATGGGTACTTTTTACTGAAGTACATTTCAAAGCCTCTTTACTTTGACTTGAGGTAAGGAGTTTAGTCAGTACTTCTACTTTCACCAGAGTATTTTTACATTTTTACTATTTATTACTTTACTTCTCCTTGAGTAAAGGATGTGTGTACTTCTCTGACCCCTCCCCTCTCTCCCTCTCAGGAGCTCACTTCACTCGGCATCAGCACAGCCATGCTACCTCCTGCCGACACTTCCACCTGGGCGCTCCTCAGGCTCCCCTCTCAGCAGAGTTTCCTCTGGGACCCCCGCCCCCTCAGAGTGGTTTGGCCCCCCACCTGAGCCCCGCCCCCCCCCACCACCCAGCGCCCCTCACGGGCCTGCCTGCACCCCCGCAGTTCCAGGATGTGCCCGGACCTCCATTCCTACCTCAGGCTTTACACCAGCAATACCTCATCCAGCAGCAACTCCTGGAGGCCACGCACCGCCGGATCCTGCCCCACTCCAGGTAGGAAAACACTACACCTGCTTTAAAGGTCACCAACATGTCCCCCCTCTTCTTCATGTCTCTCCCACATCAACATGTGTCCCCTCTTCTTCATGTCTCTTCTACATCAACATGTGTCCCCTCTTCTTCATGTCTCTTCTACATCAACATGTGTCCCCTCTTCTTCATGTCTCTTCTACATCAACATGTGTCCTCTCTTCTTCATGTCTCTTCTACATCAACATGTGTCCCCTCTTCTTCATGTCTCTTCTACATCAACATGTGTCCCCTCTTCTTCATGTCGCTTCTACATCAACATGTGTCCCCTCTTCTTCATGTCTCTTCTACATCAACATGTGTCCCCTCTTCACCATGTCTCTTCTACATCAACATGTGTCCCCTCTTCTTCATGTCTCTCCTACATCAACATGTCCCCCCTCTTCTTCATGTCTCTCCTACATCAACATGTGTCCCCTCTTCTCCATGTCTCTTCTACATCAACATGTGTCCCCTCTTCTTCATGTCTCTTCTACATCAACATGTGTCCCCTCTTCTTCATCAACATGTGTCCCCTCTTCTTCATGTCTCTTCTACATCAACATGTGTCCCCTCTTCTTCATGTCTCTTCTACATCAACATGTGTCCCCTCTTCTTCATGTCTCTTCTACATCAACATGTGTCCCCTCTTCTTCATGTCTCTTCTACATCAACATGTGTCCCCTCTTCTTCATCAACATGTGTCCCCTCTTCTTCATGTCTCTTCTACATCAACATGTGTCCCCTCTTCCTCATGTCTCTTCTACATCAACATGTGTCCCCTCTTCTTCATGTCTCTTCTACATCAACATGTGTCCCCTCTTCTCCATGTCTCTTCTACATCAACATGTGTCCCCTCTGCTTCATGTCTCTTCTACATCAACATGGGTCCCCTCTTCTTCATGTCTCTTCTACATCAACATGTGTCCCCTCTTCCTCATGTCTCTTCTACATCAACATGTGTCCCCTCTTCTTCATGTCTCTTCTACATCAACATGTGTCCCCTCTTCTTCATGTCTCTTCTACATCAACATGTGTCCCCTCTGCTTCATGTCTCTTCTACATCAACATGTGTCCCCTCTTCTCCATGTCTCTTCTACATCAACATGTGTCCCCTCTTCTTCATGCCTCTTCTACATCAACATGTGTCCCCTCTTCTTCATGCCTCTTCTACATCAACATGTGTCCCCTCTTCTCCATGTCTCTTCTACATCAACATGTGTCCCCTCTTCTTCATGTCTCTTCTACATCAACATGTGTCCCCTCTTCTCCATGTCTCTTCTACATCAACATGTGTCCCCTCTTCTTCATGTCTCTTCTACATCAACATGTGTCCCCTCTTCTTCATGTCTCTTCTACATCAACATGTGTCCCCTCTTCTTCATGTCTCTTCTACATCAACATGTGTCCCCTCTTCTTCATGTCTCTTCTGCATCAACATGTGTCCCCTCTTCTCCATGTCTCTTCAACATCAACATGTGTCCCCTCTTCTCCATGTCTCTTCTACATCAACATGTGTCCCCTCTTCTTCATGTCTCTTCTACATCAACATGTGTCCCCTCTTCTCCATGTCTCTTCTACATCAACATGTGTCCCCTCTTCTTCATGTCTCTTCTACATCAACATGTGTCCCCTCTTCTTCATGTCTCTTCTACATCAACATGTGTCCCCTCTTCTCCATGTCTCTTCTACATCAACATGTGTCCCCTCTTCTTCATGTCTCTTCTACATCAACATGTGTCCCCTCTTCTCTATGTCTCTTCTACATCAACATGTGTCCCCTCTTCTTCAAGTCTCTTCTACATCAACATGTGTCCCCTCTTCTTCATGTCTCTTCTACATCAACATGTGTCCCCTCTTCTCTATGTCTCTTCTACATCAACATGTGTCCCCTCTTCTTCATGTCTCTTCTTCATCAACATGTGTCCCCTCTTCTCTATGTCTCTTCTACATCAACATGTGTCCCCTCTTCTTCATGTCTCTTCTACATCAACATGTGTCCCCTCTTCTTCGTGTCTCTTCTTCATCAACATGTGTCCCCTCTGTGGAAAGAGACTCTGAAAGTTTCAGGAACAAAGATTCTCTCTCTTTTTGATCCATTTCTATAAAAACCTGTCTGAAAATGAGCTGATCAGATTTTGGCCACTTTGTGATGTCATCACGATGTTTTGTCTTGTGTAACCATTAGCCAATCAGCAACCAAGGTAACCAAGGCTTTTTTAAGGTTTGTAAATTAAGACAAAGGACAAAGCAGAGGAGGGTAGTGTAAAGTATCTTTCATTAGACGAGGAAAGTTTGATCTACAGGAGAATAAATACTTCAATGCCTGAGAGCCTTGCTGCATCATCTTCCATTTATATATTTATACTTTGAAATGTCACCTGGCACATAAACAAAAACATTTCCACCATAAATTGGTGCCTGAAATTCCCCAGAATGCAGAAATAATAAAGTGTGTAGGCGGCGGCGGGCCCCCTGCCTGATTTGTGTTCTCACAAATGTCTCAACGTCCTTTCAAACTCAGAATCAAACAAACAAATAACGTGTAATAATGTTTATCTCCTGTTTGTCTCCCCTCAGAAGAACCCAGGAGCGTCTCCCCCTGAACCCCCACAGACTGAGAGCAGGCTACGAGTTCCCCCCCCTCCACGTCCCTCAGCCAATCACAACGCAGCAGCAACAGCAGCAGCGGTACCTGGCCGAGGGCACCGATTGGTGAGTCTCTGACCACACTTTCTCTCACTGATTGTGCTGTTAAGTTAAATGTTTGTTGTTTGTTGTTCATGTGTTGTGTCTTGATGTGTGTCTGTTGATGTTACACATGGAGCTGCTGTGATGCAAGTCAACTTTCAGACTTGGTCTAACCATTGAAGTATCATCGTATCGTATGATGAGAGTCCTGGAGAGAAATGTTCTATTTGATTTTATTGTACCTTTATTTAACCAGGATAGGTCTCATTGTCCGGCAGGGTCTCGGTCAGTAGGGGCTTGGACTGGGAGCCGGTTCAAGTCCCCGACCAGACCTAAATATGGAGTGTGGACCGCTACTTGGAGAGGTCCCAGTTCACCTCCTGGGCCCTGCCGTGGTGCCCTTGAGCAAGGCACCGGGCGCTGTACAATAGCTGCCCACGTCTCCTAGTACTAGGTTAGAAGCAGAGAACACATGTCACTGTGTGTGCTGTGTGCTCTGCATGAGTGACCATCAAAGAGGGGTTCATCCCTCCCATTCTATTCTATTGAGATTACAAATATTATTTTCAAGATGGCAGAAGAAAGGTCACAGCTCAGTTACAGACACATTTAAAACACACACTCACAACACAGTCATGCAACAAGTTAGCCAAAGCATGGACAGCCACAGCGGCTGCTTCAGCGTTATTTCAAGGTCATTTAGAGATTCTTTAAATGACCTTGAAATAACGCCGTCTGTGTGTCTCACAGTGAGGGTGATGATGTTGATCAGTCTCTCTCTCTCTGTCTCCCCCCCTCCCCCCTGCAGGGACCTCAGTGTGGACGCCGGCCTCCCCCCCCCTCAGTACCAGCTCCAGCAGCTGCCCCAGCACTACCAGCATTACCTGGCCTCTCCCAGAATGCATCACTTCCCCAGGAACACTTCCTCTGCACAAGTGGTACGTCCTGCTGGTTTGCAATCTGAGTTGTCATCATTATGTGTTGTGATTTTAAAAAGGTGTCTGTTAGCATCTGGACCACAGCTGGAAGTTAGCATGTTGGCTAAAGCTGCTCCATTTACTGTTGTTAGTGACAGCTGATCAATGGGGACTGTCCACGACACTATACACAAATAAACTAAACTACTCACTGGACCAATAGGCCTAATGTTGTACGTGCACATTGCTTACTGTTTGCTTAAGGACCTCTTATCATATTGTATTTTAAACCCTCTTTGACAGCTGACTCTTTACTCCTTTGAACTGTCTGCGAGGCGCTGCCGGTGATAAACCGTTTTAGTATTTAAAGGCATCTCCAGCCATCTGCTCGGCTGAAAGCAAGCCTTACTCTGAGTCTGTTGCTACCTGCATGGTGGCCTTTTGTTGTGGCTGAGAAGCTCACATCCATAGATAGATTTAGTCTCCTTCTTCAACCGTAGCATCTGAAGGTTTATTCCACAGCGGTTATGTTAGGATCCACTTAAGTTACAAGATGATTGAATCCCTGATCCCAGGACATTTGAGTGAGATTCTGGGTGTTTCTCAATGTCGAGTACGCTTGCTTGGTAGCACATGTCTTCCGAGTCACTTCCTTCAGAAGCGAGGCAAGAATCCTTCCTGGCATTCGGAAAACGAAGAGTGGAACAGGCTAGCAAGTGTGCAAGTGTGTGTCATATGAGAGGCCCCGCCTTACATTTTCCGCCACAGATTTGGGGAAATTGGTCCGTGCGCAAAGCATTGTGGGGATTTTAAGACCGCGGAGTCTACCCACGTGCAGCCTTGAAATGCAGCCAAATGAAGTACGCCGGGCTCGGTAGAATTCCAACAAGTATGCTGGACATCGGAACAGTCCTTCGGCGGGACTCGATGAGGTAGCATCCTTGAAATAGTGGCTCTGGAGCAGCCTTCCTCGACATTGAGAAACAGAGAGACAAACCTGCTAGTTTCTCCTGTTTGAAAGATATATTTTCTATAAGTGAAGGTTTTTCTTGGTGGATTTAATGCTTAGACAAACCGTGTTCTGCTTTGAAAGACGTGGTGTTTCTTCAGTATTCTCAAACAATTGTGTTTTTATTTCTAAGAATGCATAAAAACTATTTTAAAAGACTTTGTTTTTTTTTTGCTGTAATTTGATGAAGAGTTCCCCTTTTTTCAGGTTGTACATGAAATCAGAAACTACCCGTACCCCCAGCTGCACCTGCTGGCTCTGCAGAGTCTCAATCCTTCCAGGCACGCCACCGCCGTGCGAGAAAGCTACGAGGTAAACGCTTTTCATTTAAGAATCTATCAGAGCAAGGAATCCATCGAACAAAAAAAAGGACTTCCTGTTCTTCTTGGCATAACATTTCAGCTTAAATGCTCATTTCTTACCTTAAAAAAATCAGTTACACAAATAAATCTCACCTTAATCTCAATATAGTAGCTGTGTTGTGTTTTTTAGATTGTACTTTATCCTATTCTAAACCCTATCCCCCCTTCCCCTCAGGAGCTGTTGCAGTTGGAGGACCGTCTGGGCAGTGTGAGCCGAGGAGCCGTTCAGACCACCATCGAGAGGTTCACCTTCCCTCACAAATACAAGAAGGTAGGTCCATACCTGCAGGATGACACCCAGAGAGTACACACGTCCTTTCCTCAAGTAGAAGTACAGATACTCGTGTTTACAAATACTCTGGTGAAAGTAGAAGTACTGACTAAACTTCTTTACTCAAGTCAAAGTAAAGAGGCTTTGAAATGTACTTCAGTAAAAAGTACCCATAACTAGCAGCTGTTTTAAAGAGTACCTGACCTCCCTTTATATTAATAGAACAATAATGTCATTGTTAGCTAATGAATGTTTCCATGGTGACCAACGGCAACATGACAACGTTTCCATTGGTCCCTCTTCTTTAGAGAAGACCAGGAAATGATGGATACACGGATCGTGTTCCAATCAATAGGCACGCAATGACTCTAAATAATAATGATCACGCCACCAAACACACATTCAGACTAAAGGAACCAGCCTGTTTGGGAAATGAGAGAAGTAGAAAGTACAGGTATTTGAGTTCAACATGTAAGAAGTAGAAAGTACAGGTATTTGTGTTCAACATGTAAGAAGTAGAAAGTACAGGTATTTGTGTTCAACATGTAAGAAGTAGAAAGTACAGGTATTTGTGTTCAACATGTGAGAAGTAGAAAGTACAGGTATTTGAGTTCAACATGTAAGAAGTAGAAAGTACAGGTATTTGTGTTCAACATGTAAGAAGTAGAAAGTACAGGTATTTGTGTTCAACATGTAAGAAGTAGAAAGTACAGGTATTTGAGTTCAACATGTAAGAAGTAGAAAGTACAGGTATTTGAGTTCAACATGTGAGAAGTAGAAAGTACAGGTATTTGTGTTCAACATGTAAGAAGTAGAAAGTACAGGTATTTGTGTTCAACATGTGAGAAGTAGAAAGTACAGGTATTTGTGTTCAACATGTAAGAAGTAGAAAGTACAGGTATTTGTGTTCAACATGTGAGAAGTAGAAAGTAAAAAGTGGTCAGAAAAAGAAGTAGTGGAGTGAAGTACTGATACCAGAAACATGTACTTCAGTACAGTAACAAAGTATTTGTACTCCACCTGTCTGACCCTACCTTCTGTTATCTGCTGTTCTCACAGAGGAAGCCTCAGCACCTGAAGACCGGAGAGGAGGAGGAGACGGACGTGGACGAGAAGTGCACCATCTGTCTGTCCATGCTGGAGGACAAAGAGGACGTCAGGTCAGAAACCTCATTGTTCTCTAAAAAGGAGATTTAGAGAGATTAAACTAATAATGGGAAATACGCTTAGATGCTTGATGTCAGGGAGGATGATCACTCTCATATCTCATATATTAAAAACCTATCTTTGTCATTTGGGTTCAATTCTCACCGGTATCATTTTCCATGCTTTACTGTATTTAGCTTTTATTTTTCATTAATTCAAGGGAATTTCATTGGGATCGCTGTTGATGTTTTATCTTTTTCTGGATTTATTTGTATATTCTTTATGTTGTTGTGTTTTCTGTAAAGCACGTTGGGCTGCTTTGTGCGTGAAAGCTGCTCTACGAATAACGTTTATTATGTCTGTACGGTAGGGAACCTGGTCCAAGCTCAATATCCTTTTAATAATAATAATAGATTACATTTTTATAGCGCCTGTCAAGAGACCCAAGGACACTTTACATGCTGTCAACAAACAAACAAACAAACAAACAAACAAGTAAGGCAAATAATAATGTAAAAATTAAATAAATAGCAGTTGGAGTTTGATGGGTTAGGGGTCAAAGTAATATAAGACTTGTCAAAGTAATATAAGACTTGTCAAAGTAATATCAGACTTGTCAAAGTAATATCAGACTTGTCAAAGTAATATAAGACTTGTCAAAGACCCCGTGTTTCCTTTGTCCATATGCTAACTGTCGTGGCCAAAATCCCCAAAAGTGTGTCTTGTAACCTTCACCTCAAAAGTGTTTGTTCTTGGCCACATGTAGAGCTTGGGCCTGGGAAGCAGTGTCAGACTCGCAGTACAAAACCCACTGGACGTTTCGGTTGCTTTCCCACGTTTATTTCCAGCAAACATTAAACAAAAGGAAAACAATATGTAACGTAAACTTAAACAGCAGATCCTAATAATGTGTCTTTGACTAAGCATAAGGTTACGTCTGCGTGTCAATGACGGTATTGCTGCTGCCCTCCCGTTACACACCGCACCTCCAACTTAAAGCCTTAGCCCCGCCCCCTTCACCTGAGCAAACAGCACCTCTCACTGAAACACAAAAATGCATTAATGAAGGTTCCAAATAAATCAAAATCAACTTAAATGCGGCTCCTACAGTAACATTAGCTACAGCTGCTGACTGACGGTTTACTCCTGAACCCTTTCATTTACACACAAGACCAGTAAAAAACGTACATTTCTCTTTGGTCTTTTCAAAATTAAACCTAACCCCAAGAATATTGAGATGGCTCAATATGGAGCTACAATCAACTTAAGAGGTGTTACATACTCTGGTGAGCTTCTCTGCTAAAAGCTAGTTTGAAAACGTGTTGGTAGAGTTGTGTTTTTACATGTTCAAACTAGCACTACTTAGCTTAGCTTAGCCTAACAGGGGCAACAGTTGGCCTTGGCTTTATCGTGCTGTAACAAAATCCATAGTATTTCTTGGCTCTGAGCAGTGGAGGGAATCGAAGACGTCTCTAGTTGCAGCCAAGAAATAGTCTGATACATAAACAACCATTAATAGCCACCCCCCCACCCCCTGCTAGCATTAGACATACAGAGTATCTCTATGATATACACATCTAAATCTGATCTGCCCCGTTCAGCGTGGAACAGTTGTCACAACAAAACTAAAATGCATTAGTACGCAGATTCTGTTATGAGCCATGCTAACTCTCTCCACCTGTTTCCAGTCTTTGTGCTAAGCTAACCACAGGTGGGAAGTAGTGGAGTACAAATACTTCGTTAAGCTACTCTACTTAAGTACATGTTTCTGGAATCAGTACTTTACTCCACTACTTATTTTTCTGACGACTTTTTACTTTGACTTCTCACATGTTGAACACAAATACCTGTACTTTCTACTTCTTACACGTTGAACTCAAATACCTGTACTTTCTACTTCTTACATGTTGAACACAAATACCTGTACTTTCTACTTCTTACATGTTGAACACAAATACCTGTACTTTCTACTTCTTACATGTTGAACACAAATACCTGTACTTTCTACTTCTCACATGTTGAACACAAATACTTGTACTTTCTACTTCTCACATGTTGAACTCAAATACCTGTACTTTCTACTTCTCACATGTTGAACACAAATACCTGTACTTTCTACTTCTCACATGTTGAACACAAATACTTGTACTTTCTACTTCTTACATGTTGAACACAAATACCTGTACTTTCTACTTCTTACATGTTGAACTCAAATACCTGTACTTTCTACTTCTTACATGTTGAACACAAATACCTGTACTTTCTACTTCTTACATGTTGAACACAAATACCTGTACTTTCTACTTCTTACATGTTGAACACAAATACCTGTACTTTCTACTTCTCACATGTTGAACACAAATACTTGTACTTTCTACTTCTCACATGTTGAACACAAATACCTGTACTTTCTACTTCTCACATGTTGAACACAAATACCTGTACTTTCTACTTCTCACATGTTGAACTCAAATACCTGTACTTTCTACTTCTTACATGTTGAACCCAAATACCTGTACTTTCTACTTCTTACATGTTGAACACAAATACCTGTACTTTCTACTTCTTACATGTTGAACCCAAATACCTGTACTTTCTACTTCTTACATGTTGAACACAAATACCTGTACTTTCTACTTCTTACATGTTGAACACAAATACCTGTACTTTCTACTTCTCACATGTTGAACACAAATACTTGTACTTTCTACTTCTTACATGTTGAACACAAATACTTGTACTTTCTACTTCCTACATGTTGAACCCAAATACCTGTACTTTCTACTTCTTACATGTTGAACACAAATACCTGTACTTTCTACTTCTTACATGTTGAACACAAATACCTGTACTTTCTACTTCTTACATGTTGAACACAAATACCTGTACTTTCTACTTCTTACATGTTGAACACAAATACCTGTACTTTCTACTTCTCACATGTTGAACACAAATACTTGTACTTTCTACTTCTCACATGTTGAACACAAATACCTGTACTTTCTACTTCTTACATGTTGAACCCAAATACCTGTACTTTCTACTTCTTACATGTTGAACACAAATACCTGTACTTTCTACTTCTTACATGTTGAACACAAATACCTGTACTTTCTACTTCTCACATGTTGAACACAAATACTTGTACTTTCTACTTCTTACATGTTGAACACAAATACTTGTACTTTCTACTTCTTACATGTTGAACTCAAATACCTGTACTTTCTACTTCTTACATGTTGAACACAAATACCTGTACTTTCTACTTCTTACATGTTGAACACAAATACCTGTACTTTCTACTTCTCACATGTTGAACTCAAATACCTGTACTTTCTACTTCTCACATGTTGAACTCAAATACCTGTACTTTCTACTTCTCACATGTTGAACACAAATACCTGTACTTTCTACTTCTCACATGTTGAACTCAAATACCTGTACTTTCTACTTCTTACATGTTGAACACAAATACCTGTACTTTCTACTTCTCACATGTTGAACTCAAATACCTGTACTTTCTACTTCTTACATGTTGAACACAAATACCTGTACTTTCTACTTCTCACATGTTGAACTCAAATACCTGTACTTTCTACTTCTTACATGTTGAACACAAATACCTGTACTTTCTACTTCTTACATGTTGAACACAAATACCTGTACTTTCTACTTCTTACATGTTGAACTCAAATACCTGTACTTTCTACTTCTTACATGTTGAACACAAATACCTGTACTTTCTACTTCTTACATGTTGAACACAAATACCTGTACTTTCTACTTCTCACATTTTCCATTTTCTTTTTACTTCTACTTTTACCAGAGTATTTCTAAACACGAGTATCTGTACTTCTACTTGAGTAAATGACGTGTGTACTTTTGCTAACTCACATTCAACACACACACATATATATATATATCTCCTCCTTTAATCAAGCAAATAAGCTAATTAACTAAACTGTTGATCTTTGCTTGTACCCGATGACATGAGCATGTGCACAGACCTATTGGGGGTGTGAAATTCAGGGGATCAGTCCCAGCTCCTGGGGGGGGAGGGGGGGGGGAGGGTCAGTTTACAGCATGTGGAGCCTCAGCTGTCTGCAGGATTGATGACTGGACAGAAGTCGCCTCTACGTGCCTGAGTGAACAGAATGAAATCCCTGCAGGGTTCACAAGTTTCTCTGCAAGCTCCGAACTGAGAGGAAACATGTGACGGACGCTCTTAGATAACACGGGGGACATGATGGAGAAGCACTACCAAATATAAGAACAGATAACAATAAGGAAGGGAATGTTAAGAGGACGTTTCAACCCCAAAATGAACCATTTCTTTATCAATCACTCACCAAATGTTACCTTACATTCACACGCCTCCACTGGGAACTAATGATCTGAAATCAGAGATAAGTGTAGATGAATTTAACAAAGTTAGGGCAAAAATATATCAAAAACGTCGAGTCGTATTCTCCCTACTTCCCAAACACATGCATTATGACTAAACCATTCCCTTATCTCTCTCACTGTAAACGTGTTTGATTTTGTAAGTTTTTAGTGAAAATGAATCAAGACTTTTCTCTGTTTTTGGATTATTTGTTCAAAAAAGAACAAATAATCCCATTGTGTTCGTCTATGTGAGAAAAACCAAGGTTTATTTTGGTTAAGGGTCGTTTAAGGGCTGATATATTCCTTTAAAAAATACCTCAAGTTGTCAAAACATGTCGGCGTTACTCTGATCTGATTCAGCCGCTAACACACAGGCTTTTATTATTCTTATATCCTGGTTTCCTTTGTTTGCACACACACTGTGAGAGTCTAGCCTGAATCATCATTAACACTCTCTCTCTCTCTCTTTGTCCTCCAGGAGATTACCCTGCATGCACCTCTTCCACCAGGGCTGTGTGGACCAATGGTTGGCCACCAGCAGGAAGTGTCCCATCTGTCGAGTGGACATCGAAACACAGCTGAACCCTGACAGCTGATGAGATTTAACTCCCCCCTCCTCACCCTCCTCTCTTTGTCAATCACCCTGGTGTGGTTCCTGCTTTCTTCCACCCTCCCCCTTCCTCCCCCCCCCCCCCCCCCCCTTCCTCTGTTGGGTGCTTTGCCAAATGTCTCCAGACCCTTTTGACTCACGCTTCTCTGAGCCAAGCCAGGATCACTAACTCGACAGTGAGGCAAAGGACACTCTATATAGAAGCACATCCCTCTGGAGGCACACACACACACACACACACACACACACACACACACACACACACACACACACACACACACACACACACACACACACACACACACACACACACACACACACACACACACACACACACACACACACACACACACACACACACACACACACACACACACACACACACACACACACACACACACACACACACACACACACACACACACACTCATGTACACAGGGTTTACTTGTAGCTTGCTGGTTGTAGTGGGGGTGTCGTTGCTGTCGTGGTGTCGTACTGTAGGTAGCCGCGGGCTGTGTAGCATGTCCTAAAGCCATGACTAACTTAATGTCCTGCGAGTGGAAAACACACAACCCCACACTGAGCTGGCTACTTTCTCTCTTTCCTGTCTCTCTTTCTATATATATATATATCTATAAAAACATATATATTTCTCTCTTTTCAAACACAATCAAAGTGAATATTCTGCCACACAAAGCTTAACAGATGCTCTGATGATGCCATGTTTACCTAAAGATCTTTGTGGTCGTAGTAGAGTAGCAGTAACAGTATCGTGGGGGGGGGGGGGGGCAGCGAGCAGCAGCTAGTTTTTATCCTATCATGCAGCTTTGACATTTTGCAATACAGATGTACCTTGAGTTGGTGTCGTGGCAGTTGGTCTCTTTCACTGAAACCGAGCTGAGTGATCGAGTCGTCGTGTGTTTTAAAAAAAAAAAGACAAAAAAATAGGTAGAAAGTAGGGCTGCTCGATTATGGCAAAAATCGTAATCTCGATTATTTGGGTCAATAATTTTAAATGCGATTATTCATTCACTTTGAAAACATCCAATTATTGGGAAAAAGAGTGTTGATTACCCTGAACTTTAAGTATGATTCAACTGAAAAACCCAAAAAAAAAAAGTTATTAAAATAAATAAATAATAATAATTAAAAAATAATCGTTTTATTTCGATTACGTTGTTTTTGTAATCGTTGCAAGCCATAATCGTAATCGCGATTAAAATACGATGAATTGAGCAGCCCTATAGAAAGTGTTTTTACCAAAATGCATTTTGTCGGTGTAGCTTGAGCCTGAGATTTACGTGTGTGTGTGTGTGTCCTAATGAATGGATGTTTAACGTGTGGGTTTAAAGGTTCGAGGCTCGCTGTAGGTTAACAGCAGTGCTTATACAAACACAAAGCCAAAAAAAAGGGATGAAAAAAGGAAAGGAGAGGAGGAGGAGGAGGAGGAGCGGCGCTTTGTACCTGAATCTCCACCTGGCGCAGAACAAAAAAAAAGCATGTTTCATCATGGATTCAGGTTTCTCCGATTGAAAGGCGATACAGGGAGGCTTTGCATGATGTGAGTCTGAGCTGTGACTATCTTCTTCTCAACACTAACCAAGAGTCAGCTGACCTGTAGCGTGCTTCTATCCTTCAGAGGAGGCGTGATCCTCTGTTCAATGTTTACCTTATTGCCTAAAGAACAAGCACATGTGACAATAGTTATTATAGCAACAAAAAGGGTTTGGTTTTTTTCCTCGGTATTGCATCCGGTTTATATTTAGGATATAGATTCATGCAGTGTTTTTTTCGGCGGAGGAGAGAGAGGAGCTTGCGTATTGATCGTGTGTATTTGTGTGACAGACCTCCCCTCGTGGTTGCTATGCTGGTTGCTATGCTGTATTGCTAGAACATGTAGAACGTGGTGCGATGGAGGCAGCAAACTCCCCCCTCCCCTCGCAGTGCACACACACACA
>NC_136910.1:57035668-57093168 GCF_949606895.1 Notothenia rossii
TTTCTATTTGATCATGTATTGGACATTTTTCTTGAACTTCTTATGTTAATATATACATATTATATTCTATGTATTTATCAATTGTTACAATAAATGTAATTGTAAATGAAAAAAAAGGGAATAGAATCCAATCTTCCCCAATGAAGCATATTGTAAGTGTTTATTTGACTAGCTTATCATATTGATTTTGTACATTTTGATGAGGATTATTTACGCCATTAAAAAAGAGTTGACAATGGGATTTGTTCACGGTTAATTGAGGGTGAAGAGCTACTCAAGACATCCATAAACTCAGCCTTGAGAATAAGATACTGGTTAAAATAATGAGACTATAAACATTCATCAATACAAGAATAGAGCACTGATTTTACAGTTCCTCCTCTTTGCTCTCTAAGCTCCTCCAGTGTCTTATTTTGAAAGAAATCAATGGAGAGGTGACGGCGCTCTGACAGATCAAATCTCTGCTCTGACATGTGATGCATTCAGGGACCTCAGGGGGAGCTGGGGGGTGTAACTGATGATGAAAGAAGATTTCAGAGCGGCCCTACGCTGACCTGAGATGGAGAGGATGGATACGGTCGGTCCGTCTCACGAGTTGACGTGATCTGATGAACGTAAGGTTTCCTATCACACTGTTTTTCATCAATATATCACAGGTCTCAGATATATCCAGAGCCTGTCTCTGATTGGCTGAAACACCAAACAGATCATTGCAGCATTACCCATAATCCCCTCTGTTTCAGCCCTGTTTCCAAAGTGCTGATTCTCTGTCTGTTACTTTAGATGAAAATAAGGAGCCCCTCCCCACGCCCCTCTGAGAGAGATTTGGTTACAAAGAACTCAATGGTGCTTTAGGAGGAGTTTCAGGTGATAAAGGGGGGGGGGGGGGGGTTACCTTGGTTGCTGATTGGCTAATGGTTACTCAAGACAACACATCGTTATGACATCATAAAGTGGCCAAAATCTGATCAGCTCATTTTCAGACAGGTTTTTATAGAAATGGATCAAAAAGAGAGAGAATCTTTGTTCCTGAAACTTTCAGAGTCTCTTTCCACAGAGGGGACACATGTTGATGTAGAAGAGACAAGAAGAAGAGGGGACACATGTTGATGTAGAAGAGACATGAAGAAGAGGGGACACATGTTGATGTAGAAGAGACATGAAGAAGAGGGGACACATGTTGATGTAGAAGAGACATGAAGAAGAGGGGACACATGTTGATGTAGAAGAGACATGAAGAAGAGGGGACACATGTTGATGTAGAGGAGACATGAAGAAGAGGGGACACATGTTGATATAGAAGAGACATGAAGAAGAGGGGACACATGTTGATGTAGAAGAGACATGAAGAAGAGGGGACACATGTTGATGTAGAAGAGACATGGAGAAGAGGGGACACATGTTGATGTAGAAGAGACATGAAGAAGAGGGGACACATGTTGATGTAGAAGAGACATGAAGAAGAGGGGACACATGTTGATGTAGAAGAGACATGGAGAAGAGGGGACACATGTTGATGTAGAAGAGAAATGAAGAAGAGGGGACACATGTTGATGTAGAAGAGACATGGAGAAGAGGGGACACATGTTGATGTAGAAGAGACATGAAGAAGAGGGGACACATGTTGATGTAGAAGAGACATGAAGAAGAGGGGACACATTTTGATGTAGAAGAGACATGGAGAAGAGGGGACACATGTTGATGTAGAAGAGACATGAAGAAGAGGGGACACATTTTGATGTAGAAGAGACATGAAGAAGAGGGGACACATGTTGATGTAGAAGAGACATGAAGAAGAGAGGACACATGTTGATGTAGAAGAGACATGAAGAAGAGGGGACACATGTTGATGTAGAAGAGACATGAAGAAGAGGGGACACATGTTGATGTGGGAGAGACATGAAGAAGAGGGGACACATGTTGATGTAGAAGAGACATGAAGAAGAGGGGACACATGTTGATGTAGAAGAGACATGAAGAAGAGGGGACACATGTTGATGTAGAGGAGACATGAAGAAGAGGGGACACATGTTGATGTAGAAGAGACATGAAGAAGAGGGGACACATGTTGATGTAGAAGAGACATGAAGAAGAGGAATTTGCTTACTAAGGGACCTTTAACTGTCTCTATTCGTGTCAGGAGGATTTACCTGCAGTGTCGCTGGTTTTGACCTGAACTATATACGTGGTTGGCTCCACCATCATCTCCTCGTCCACCACAGCAGCCATCTCACAGATCATGGTCCTCTTGGGTCCGTAGGTCCTGGAGAGCCAGTCCTCGTAGGTGAACACAGAAACCTCCTCTGTGGTCAGGTTACGCATGATCACCTGCAGGAGCCGAGGATTCAAAGGATTTAATGTCGTATGGGCTAAAGTGTAGAAATTCTTCTGACCTCCAACAAGGCATTGACATTTCCTCACTCGATAAAGGTGTTCCCTCGTCTCTCTGTGTATTTGCACTGTTGGGTCCATTTCACTACACACACATCTGCTTGCAGTGGCGGCGCTGGGGTAGGCTACAGCCGTACCAAGAAATGGCTTAGCCCCACCATGAGAAATGATGTTAAAGTAAGCATGTTGGGAACACGGATTGCGAAAATATACGGGTCGTGTCCACAACACACAAACTGATCCTGCTGTAACAACAAGTGCACGTTACTGATGCAATATGGTTGAGACCATTCGGGCTTATGCTAGAAGAGGGGTGCAAGGAATAGTCTAAGAAGTAGTGGGGGAGTTTTATACTCTAAAGGTGTGGAAATTCTCTCGCGTTATAATATCAGCGCGGCCGCGGTCAGATGCCTCCGAATGCAATTTGAATAGACCCACAGCCAATCAGAGCAACGAAATGTTGGGTCTGCGTCATTCCTTACTGAATGAGATCAGTCGGAGCCGCCATTCAGTATCCCCATAGAGAGGCGAAGTCCCGCCCATCTACTTCCGCCCCTATTTCTGAAAAATTATGCATTGAAGTCAATGGAGAGAGAAAGATTATCTCTCGATCCCGTTTGAATTGTGCCACGAATTACACATATGATGTTTGTCAATCTTAAAAATTAATTTCCATGTCAAAAAAGTCACAGTTTGTCGTAAAACTGTTGAAATATAAGACTATGAAAAATGCGCAACTAGAAAGACTACAAATCCAAGAGTCCCGGTCCCGCATGCTGGCTCTAATGAACCGACTAACTCCCCTTGTGTGTGTACAGCTCTCAACATGCCCGGACTTGGAGTGATTTTCACCTCTTTTAATACTTTCCGCCTCGTTCTGAAAGAAAGAAGTGAAATGTGCCAACGTGACGGCCGTCTTGGTGTGTGGAGCGAGATGGGAGATGTAGTTCATTGAGCGGTTTCACACAAAGTGTCACTTCACAGTTTTACGACACATTTATATTTTTTTGATTTGCAAAATTATCTTTTAAATTGACAAACATCATATGTGTAATTCGTGGCACAATTCAAATGGGATCGAGAGATAATCTTTCTCTCTCCATTGACTTCAATTCATACTTTTTCAGAAATAAGGTCCCATGGAGGTCCACCGGAAAGGGAGGGACTTCGCCTCTCTATTGGATCTTCAACGTGTGCTATCATACGTCACGTTCACAGGGATCCCTTTTTATTTACTACAAGACAAATGCGCCGTTTTATTTCATACAGTTCCATTCTGATTGAGACAGGGAAATGATCTAAACCTCACGCGTGGCGTTTCACTGTCAAGGGGGGCGATATAGCGTGAATGTAATTACATTGCAAATACTGACTTGAGCCCCACCACTGATGGGTTAGCGTTACCATAGACTACCCAACACAAATACTCTGGAGCCGCCACTGCCTGCTCGTGATGCTGAACACACAAAGCTCTGTTCAGGGTCGAATCAAGGAGACGTTCCCAGCCGGAGAGTCCCAGATACGGAGGGCCAGCGCTCTGACGGCTGGGATGCTCTGCAGGGGAAACTAAGGGGACGTGTGCAGAGGAAATGTGTTCTGTTTCATCAAAGCTCTGCTGCTGAGGCATCAGGGCGAATCTGGAGGTGAGCAGTGATGCTGTCCTCACAGGGTCAGCCAAAGAGAAAAGGAGCCGAAGCCTTTTGGGAACAAATGGAGGAAGCTGCAGGAGCGATGTCATGTTGGAAGCTAGCATTGCAGTGTTTCCTGCTACAAGGAAGCCAATAGGTTTTGGCATGGGATATTGGATTATTGCGGGATAGAATAATAATAGAATAGAATCCTTTAATGTCGTTAAACATGTACAAAGAAAGAAAGAAAAGCTTCTCCCTTTTAAAAGGTGCTATCAAAACATTCAACAACGAATACACGCAGCTTACATATATTTATAATAATTATATATATGTATATCATTATTATTGTATAATTATATATATTATATTATATGTGGTTTTTAAATAAAAACCACATGTAGGATTTTTTAAGCGTTAATGCGAGCGCTAAAAGTAAATGAATATTTTTATGACTTAACGTTAACACTGCTTTAAAAAGAGTTTGGAGTAAAAACAAGAAGCCTGTACATCTTATCAATACTACTCCACTACTGTTTATATTGTAATATATATCTTATATCATTTTTGAATGAACTCTTTAGGTTTTAAAAAATATTTGTTATTAATTTTTCTTGTTTTATTTGACATTTGACATGTTTTTCTTGTATATTCTTACTTAACTTATATATTACTTTTCTTTCAAATGAAGGAACCAGAGGTGTAGACATGCTTTTAGGACTCATTCCTGCAGCGCTCTGTGAATGTAATCGATTCTTAAAACATGTGTCACATCCACCACGAAAAAAGATGTCTCTACTGGATACACAAAACATACAGTACTCATTAGTGTGTGTGTGTGTGTGTGTGTGTGTGTGTGTGTGTGTGTGTGTGTGTGTGTGTGTGTGTGTGTGTGTGTGTGTGTGTGAGTGTTTGTGTGAGTGAGTGAGTGAGTGAGTGAGTGAGTGAGTGAGTGAGTGAGTGAGTGAGTGAGTGAGTGTGTGTGTGTGTGTGTGTGCGTGTGCGTGTGCGTTTGTCTGTGGGTGGATGAATCATTGACCATTCTCCTGCAGGCAGGGATAGATATGTGCGTGTGCGTGTGCGTGTGCGTGTGTGTGTGTGTGTGTGTGTGTGTGTGTGTGTGTGTGTGTGTGTGTGTGTGTGTGTGTGTGTGATATAATAGACGAATGACCTACAGCATGCCGTGCCAGTAGGAAAACAAACCTGTGATTGCTCTGTTGTTATTGATCTCTGAAGGCGCTCTCACTGTTCTGCTTTTCATTCTCCTGGTTTCATGTTTTCTCTTGAAACCCAGTTATCCCTCTCTAGACGTGCACGAACAGCTGATTCTGGAGACTTACACCTGATTAGAGCTTTTCTCTTGCCTCTGACATACTGTATGACCATTTGTGTAAGAAGTCCCCATGTCCTGCCTCTGAGCTCCGTCTCATCCTATGCAGTGTGTCTGCCTAGTTTTTTAATGTCTTTGGAGACATTTCTGTCACTTCTTGGTTGTTTTTGGGCCGTTTTGTTTGTGTTTCTTGTCTAAGCAGACGTTTTGCAACTCTCCGGAGTCTTCTGGGTCTTCTTATGGTTCCTCTCTCATACCTCATTCACACCAACGCAACTCCGGTTCAAGCTCCGTGCTAGAGCTTTTCAGGTTCAGAACCGGTTCTTCGGTTTAGCTCTGGCTCTTTTCACACCGCCCAGAGTCCGACTGGTGCTGCGTCATTGCGTCATCGTTTGCGTCATGACGTAACCGTTTGCGTGCCTGCTTCATAAAGCCAAACCGCGTGGATGAAATCAGTTGCATTCATTTCTTATGGCTCTATCTGCAGCTTTTCCGGAGTCATTTCTGTGGTTTAGAATATTCTTTTAAAAAAGTGTACTGTGTCAATAAAGTTTTTTTAAAACACAACTGCTTCCGAGGTCGGTCTTATTTCTTAAGGTGGACTGAACCATGAGTGTGGAGTAACGTTGTATCTTTCATTTAAATGAACTGTAACCTTCACCCAGGTATGAAACAGCTGTTTTCAAATGAACACATGAAGTAAAGTTTAATATTTATAGTTTTATAGATTTATAATGAGTTATAATGAGAGGTGATCAACGTGAATGCTCAGGTTCCACCTTAACACGCAGACACGTTGCTTCACCATGAGCAGAAACCTTTATATATACAGTCTATGGCAGAAACTCTGAAACTCTGAAACTCTGGTTAAGTTTCTCCATCGTACAAACTGGATAAAACGCGGAGTAGTTTTTATGTCTCTTTTGTCATCTATTTGTGTTCATTTTGCATCCCTGTGGTAGATTGTATTAAGTGTAGGTCTATGTACTCTATCATCTTATGACTGTTATATAATACAATACTTTAAATCATAAACAGATGCTCAAGGCCCCCATACTTGTTGGGCCGCTTCCCTTCCAGTATTCTGACCCATTTTAACAAAAGGCTTCACACATCTTTTTCCAATCTGCACCCCGACCTCTGCTTTGTGTGAAATCATTGTATTTTCCACTTTGAAGTGAGCTGACCTTATCGAGGAACCAGTCAGGTCGACTTCCTGATCCGTCGATACGAAGCCTCATCTTCCTCAGGGGAGCGATGTCATCAATCTCCATGTTGAACGTGTCCTCCTGACCGCGCTCAAACCTGGAGTCCAACAGAGAAAAGTACACACATCCTTCACTCAAGTGGAAGTACAGATACTCGTGTTTAAAGATACTCTGGTCAATCAAATCAAATCAGGTTTTATTTATAAAGCACATTTTAAAAACAATTTTTGGTCGAGCCACAGTGCTGTACATGCAAATAAAAAACACATTACTGCGATCGCAAACAGAAGACAATAAATTACAACAGCAAATAAAAAACTCAAACACAGGGAGAAGTCAGGAGTCGTGCTCCGCTCTGACTAGAAGGCCAGGGAGAAGAAGTGAGTCTTCAGTGAGGATTTAAAAACCCCCAGGGTCTGGGCCGACCTCACATGGAGGGGCAGAGTGTTCCAGAGCCCGGGGCCAGCTGAAGGCTCGGTGCCCTTGGGTTTTGAGCCTGGTCTTGGGCACTACCAGCAGCAGCTGATCAGCAGACCTTAAGGCTCTGGCTGGGGTGCAGCGATGGAGGAGTTCTGCTATATAGGCCGGAGCCAGCCCATTTAGGGCTTTGAAAACAAATAAAAGGATTTTAAAATCCATTCTGAACCGAACTGGAAGCCAGTGCATGAGGCCAGAGTTGGGGTGATGTGGTCACGCTTCTTGTGGCCAGTCAGAAGACGTGCAGCTGAATTCTGCACTAGCTGCACGCGTCTAATTTATGCCTGGTCCAAACCCACATACAGAGCCTTGCAGTAATCCAGTCTCGAGGTAACAAAGGCGTTAATAACCCATTCTAGGTCTTTACAAGATAAAAACTACTTGGTCTTAGCCAATAGTCATATTTGAAAAAAGCAGGATTTCACTACGGTGCTGACCTGCTTGTCGAATTTAAAAGTGCTACTGAAGGTCACTCCAAGGTTCGTGACAGAGGGGAGGATGCTTTCATTGAGAGAGCCCAGAATATCAACCGGAGAGGCTGGAGGTCGGGGTCCAAAAAAGATGACCTCGGTCTTGCTCTCGTTGAGATTGAGGAAATGTTGGCTCAGCCAGGATTTGATCTCTGTCAAACAGTCCATCAACTGCTGTAATGAGTTGACATTAGAATTGAGAGGCAGATAGATCTGTACATCAACAGCATAACAATGGAAGGGGATGTTGTGTTTTGTGAAAATTGAACCTAGGGGCAGTATGTACAGTAGAAAAAGGATGGGGCCCAGAATAGAGCCTTGGGGAACCCCACAGGTAAGAGGGGCTTTGGCAGAGGAGAAGGCACCTAGCTGCACTGAGAAGCTACTGTCTGTCAGGTAGGACCTGAACCATGCAAGGGCAGAGCCTGTGATGCCAGCGGACTGTAAAAGTAGAAGTACTGACTAAACTTCTTTCTTGTGTTCAAAATGTAAGAAGTCAAAGTAAAAAGTCGTCAGAAAAATAAGTAGTGGAGTAAAGTACTGATACCAGAAAAATTTACTTAAGTACAGTAACACACACACACACACACACACACACACACACACACACACACACACACACACACACACACACACACACACACACACACACACACACACACACACACACACACACACACACACACACACACACACACACACACACACACACACACACACACACACACACACACACACACACACACACACACACACACACACACACACACACACACACACACACACACACACTGCCTACCTGTCCTCGTTCTTCAGCAGCAGCATCTCTTCCGTGGTGCCGTTGGCTCCGAACACAGACATGAAGATCAGAGTGTCGGTTCCTGCGTTCTGAACGTCTCCGGTCAACACCGTCACCTCGTAAAGAATCTGAGAGGAAAACGATGGAAAAAGAGAAATGTCCAACGAGGCGTTCTGGGGCAACATAGACTCTGTGTTAGAGTTTTACTCCCTACAGGGTGCACTTTGAGGGTTTGTGACTCTGCAGACCGTTTACATGCAGAAACACCTTCATAACACACAAGGGGACGGCTAATAACCAGAAAAGCATGACATGGGCCCTTTAAGTACAGTAACGAAGTATTTGTACTCCACTACTTCGCTCCTCTGCTGTAGCTAAACTATTGAATCTAGAGATAATGAGTAAATGAAGAGTCCTTTATATTTCATTGTCCTACCTGCTGGCAGATGGAAATGGCCTCTGCGTCCAACACGTTGAAAACTCGAGACGTCAGACCGTCTCCTCGATCTTTGGCCAGCCAGCACTTGCAGGCAAAGATATATTTGACCCCTTTGGTTGGCACGGCAACAGACAGCTCGTCCACCAACCAGCAGCTTTCTGGGGTCGCCCCGTCGTGGCCGAGCTGATAAAAAATAATTGAGAAGAAGCATACAAGTGTAAGCAATAGTACAGACTGCTTTGGGGTGGAAATCATGCTTCCCTTTTTCAACATAGAAGACAAACAAAACAGCCATCACGAAATAATAAAGAAAAAACATAGCATGACAGGAATACCATACGTAATGACACACATAGTCATAGTGGGAAAGCACACACAGAATAGTATATATAATACTGTATACTGTGTGTGTGTGTGTGTGTGTGTGTGTGTGTGTGTGTATGTGTATGTGTATGTGTATGTGTATGTGTGTGTGTGTGTGTGTGTGTGTGTGTGTGTGTGTGTGTGTGTGTGTGTGTGTGTGCGTGCGTGCGTGGGTTAGGCATGTGTTGGTTAAGGTTAGGATAAGTCTCCAGGAAATGCACGTAAGTCAATGTAATGTCCCCTGAAGTGATGTATACATGGTATGTGTGTGTGTGTGTGTGTGTGTGTGTTCGTGTGTGTGTTCGTGTGTGTGTGTGTGTGTGTGTTCGTGTGTTCGTGTGTTCGTGTGTGTGTGTGTGTGTGTGTTCGTGTGTGTGTTCGTGTGTGTTTTCGTGTGTTCGTGTGTGTGTGTGTGTGTGTGTGTGTGTGTGTGTGTGTGTGTGTGTGTGTGTGTGTGTGTGTGTGCAAAATTATAATGCGTCTTCATGCATTCTTTAAGTTATAAAAACAGCATAATATATATATATGTAAGAAGAGCCATTCTGCATACTGACTATAATCTGATACCTCTAACTGATCATACTTCTTGACCTCTACTTAAGAAACCTGTTGAGATCAGGACTTCTCGGTCACAGTAATCCAAAACCCACTCAAATCAAAGACAAACTGTATCATTTCCCAAAATACAATTCTTATCTTCTCTTACCTCGACCTTCTTGATCTCCCCCACGTCCGACCCGTACGACCGGAAGCTCTCCAGAGATCCGGATTCGAAGCCTCTCTTCTCGTCGGGCAGGTCGAGCCACAGCCTCTCCGTCTGAGCGTGGTTCGACCCGATGATGATCACAAACGCCCGGCTGAGGGTGCTGGCGTCTCTCTCCAACCCGGTGCAGATGGTGATGTGGTACGGGATGACTGCACAGAGAAGCAATTCGCCCAATATCACAAAACACATTAGTCTCAGAGGGCTTCACAAATCAACAAACATGAATGATAATATGGTAGAATGACAAGATTTCATTCACGAGAGCAGGAGACTGTGTATTGAATTAGGGATGCATACCGGTATCCGGTATTACCGAAATACCGGTTACTGGTGGCTACGGTATACCGTACCGAAATCAGATCCGGTTTCGATACTTAATCTTTTTTTTTTTTTTTTTATTTTAAAAAGTGAGTCCGTGGCCCGTGATGGCGGGTGTTATAAATTAGATTGCATAATCGTCTTTCTTCATATTTGATGTATTTTTCATTGTTTGTTCAATACTAGAAAGGTAAAAGTCCCACAAATGAACTGTGATGGGATTTGTTTTCTCTCACCAGTGAAGGCAAATGTTGATTTTAAAGATGAGATTTGTTTGTTTGTGCAATGCCGAGATCTCATGACCTTTATTCTATTATTTATTTGTTTTCTAGTCGAATCTCAGGTTTAACATTAATTATAACCGTGCTATAACGTTCTGTTTGCATTGACAAGATGTGCTATTCACGCGGCACACCTGATGGCGGGTGTTATAAAAGATATTCCATAATCGGTTTTCTTCATATATTTAATGTATTTTTCATTGTTTGTTCAGTAGCCTACTAAAAGGTCCAAGAAGTCCCAAAAATGAATTTAATATTCATTTGACATGTTAACTATACCGTAAAGAGCTTCATGGGAGTAATTGTGGGATGATACATTTTCAAAGTATCACGATGTGTATCGGTTGAGTATCGGTATCGTTCAGTGGTATCGGTATCGTAAAAAAGTCAACGATATGCATCCCTATAATTACCTACCCCACCTTTAAGTCAAATGTAACAATTACAATCACAGCTTGATAGAGAGAGAAAACGAGTATTGTCGAGCATAGATTAACTCAAATGAATAACATGACCTGGCTAAAACTGTTTTCTTTGACTAAGGTAAAATAAAAATGCCCAGGCAACTAAAACAAAGAAAGAAAACAGGATAGGTTTGACTAAATATCGTAAACACTAACAATGACATCTGACTGAGACTGACAAAAGTTAACAGAGGAATGGGTGAATCTAGTGAATAGTGCTAAATATGTTTCTTACTTGGGAGCTCGACTTCTTCCTCCTTCTTCTTCTTGCTCTTTTTGTTCATGTTGCTGTCCACGCTCTTCACCGTCAGAGCCGAGATCTTCTTTTTACTGTTCAGACTTTCTCTCACTCCTTCAAAGCCCTGAAACGACACAACATGCAACAACATGCTGATACATCAACATGTGTCCCCTCTTCTCCATGTCTCTTCTACATCAACATGTGTCCCCTCTTCTTCATGTCTCTTCTACATCAACATGTGTCCCCTCTTCTCCATGTCTCTTCTAAATCAACATGTGTCCCCTCTTCTCCATGTCTCTTCTACATCAACATGTGTCCCCTCTTCTCCATGTCTCTTCTACATCAACATGTGTCCCCTCTTCTCCATGTCTCTTCTACATCAACATGTGTCCCCTCTTCTTCATGTCTCTTCTACATCAACATGTGTCCCCTCTTCTTCATGTCTCTTCTACATCAACATGTGTCCCCTCTTCTCCATGTCTCTTCTACATCAACATTTGTCCCCTCTTCTTCATGTCTCTTC
Source organism: Notothenia rossii (assembly GCF_949606895.1). NCBI lineage: Eukaryota > Metazoa > Chordata > Actinopteri > Perciformes > Nototheniidae > Notothenia > Notothenia rossii. Next base: position 57,047,367 of record NC_136910.1, read on the forward strand.
TACATCAACATGTGTCCTCTCTTCTTCATGTCTCTTCTACATCAACATGTGTCCCCTCTTCTCCACGTCTCTTCTACATCAACATGTGTCCCCTCTTCTCCATGTCTCTTCTACATCAACATGTGTCCTCTCTTCTTCATGTCTCTTCTACATCAACATGTGTCCCCTCTTCTTCATGTCTCTTCTACATCAACATGTGTCCCCTCTTCTTCGTGTCTCTTCTACATCAACATGTGTCCCCTCTTCTTCATGTCTCTTATACATCAACATGTGTCCCCTCTTCTTCATGTCTCTTCTACATCAACATGTGTCCCCTCTTCTTCATGTCTCTTATACATCAACATGTGTCCCCTCTGTGGAAAGAGACTCTGAAAGTTTCAGGAACAAAGATTCTCTCTCTTTTTGATCCATTTCTATAAAAACCTGTCTGAAAATGAGCTGATCAGATTTTGGCCACTTTATGATGTCATAACGATGTGTTGTCTTGTGTAACCATTAGCCAATCAGCAACCAAGGTAACCCCCCCCCCCCCTTATCACCTGAATCTCCTCCTAGAGCACCATTGAGTTCTTTGTAACCAAATGTCTCTCAGAGGGGCGTGGGGAGGGGCTCCTTATTTTCATCTAAGGTAACAGACAGAGAATCAGCACTTTGGAAACAGGGCTGAAACAGAGGGGATTATGGGTAATGCTGCAATGATCTGTTTGGTGTTTCAGCCAATCAGAGACAGGCTCTGTATATATCTGAGACCTGTGATATATTGATGAAAGACAGTGTGATAGGGGACCTTTAAATATCTTCTAAATGTTGGGATGGCGCCGTGTTGGCTAAGTACTCGTCTAGTTCAAATGATACCCTTTAATATCACGTTTCCCATTAGTACACCTGACTTTAAACCACATTGCCTTTCCTACCTTGACATAGAAGACCCTCTGGATGCGTTTGTCCTCCCTCTTCCTGGACAGCCAGCGTTCACACAGGAACAGAAACACCTCCTCCGTGTCTTCGTCAAACACCTCCACCTGGTCCAGGTACCAGTCTGCGCTCATCAGGCTGTTATCGTGACGGACCTTTATCCTGAACACCTGCCCGAGATCCACCGCCTCGATGCTGAACTTATCCACCTGTGGAGATAAAACATAGTGGAATTATTTCAACATTATATTAACTAGGGATGTCCCGATCACCTTTTTTTGCTCCCGATCCGATTCCGATCATTTGATTCTGACAATTTGCCGATACCGATTTTTATGCAATGCATTAAAAGAAAAAAAGCATTCAAGTTGTCCCTTAAGGTTATTTTTTTATTTAAATTGGATATTCTATCCAACATGGATATAGCTTCTTTCTTTCACAGCAGCATTGGATCAGTTCAGTTGTGCAGCATTGGATCAAAACTAAATAAAGCTTTCAGTACTCGTTAGCTTACTGCTACAATTAGACAATGCGCCCACTCTGTTGCCAGATTTGAGAGAAATAAGAAGGTCTATGAAAACAAGCCCCAAAGAAGCAACACATACATGATGTTGTGTAATTTGAAACCAAAGCTAAGGCCTCAGGATGACTTTAAGACTTGAACATGGTCATTTTTGTTTTGTAACATTGAATATGAAATTAAAAAAAAAAGTATTTAAAAAAATAAAAATAAAAATAAAATCCCCGATTTTTTTCCTCCCGATTCCGATCTTTTGAAAATGACGTGATCGGCTCCGATCCCCGACCACATGATCGGATCGGGACATTTCTAATATTAACGTAAGACCGTGGAAGAAATTCATATAATGGGGAAAATGACATATCGACTGAGACTGCAAGAAACACAATATGAAGAGAAACGGGAGAAATGGTCAATGTTTAAGATTCAATTCAGCGACAAGGAACACGGACTGATTGAGAGGAACTGTTCTGACAAATGAGAATGAGACTCCCGACTGCATTTTTATTTTATATTATCTCTGTATTTGTATCTATAGCTGTATTGCATTGTTTATTTTGTTTGGGTTGTTATGTACGTGCACAGCTGTTGTTGTAATGTTTTTATATAAAAAAAGAATAAAGTGAGAAAAAAAATAAACATTATATTAACGTAAAAATAATCAAATGGAAAAGAGAGTCCAAAATATTGAGTTTATAAGAAGTATTAGTATGCCCAGTGACTAATAGACTGACAATACAAGTCAGATACATTTAGTAAAACAGGTAATTAAAAGACAACAACCTAAGAATGAAAAAAACAGATAAAGAAATCAATATAAGGACAACCTGCACATCTGTCATTGAAACTATAAAAGGAAAATAAAGTTGTTCAACTCTGACTGATTTACTCCTTTCATCAATCATAACTTTTTTGGTTTTAGATTTGATTGCATTAAGGCTTCATGATATCCTTCACAGTAGACATTAGATTATTTAGTCAACTTTGTAAAACCCATGGTGTTCCCGGTCATAAAGAAAAGGAATTAGTAACCATCCGGATCAGATAAAACAAACACATAAACACACACACACACACACACACACACACACACACACACACACACACACACACACACACACACACACACACACACACACACACACACACACACACACACACACACACACACACACACACACACACACACACACACACACACACACACATTTCCCACTCTTATATGCCCCTCCCCCAAATGGACCCCCTGGCACACCAATACATGTTCAGTGTCTATTCTTTGTATATTTACTGCAGTTGTTCATGTACACCAGTAGTCTGATACAATATGTACAGTTTGAAAGGGTGTTAAATGAAATGTGGTGATGATTAATGTTTTTTGTGTTAATGTAATAGAAGTTAAAACAGGACCGGTCACATTTGCCCGCGAACACCAAAGTAAGGGGGGGACGAAGACAACAGTAGATAAATACATATAAAGTGTATAACAACTAATGCAATGGCTAATAAAAAGAACTGTAAACAATTATACAGGAACTAAGAACAACGTTAAAAGTAAGACATACTGTATTATCATATTTTGATTTCCTTTTTCTTTAGTTTTGTAGCCATATCCTTTCTTGAAAATAAAGTTGGATATATTAAGTTAAATATGTAAACTAAGATATGATTAAATACTGACTAAGATATTGAAAGCAATAGTGGAAAATTATTTAAAAAGTAAAAGAAAGTAAGAATGTACATGGTATTAAAATTATCAATGGAAATTACATTTAAAAAATACTCCATAAAATAATAAACTAAATGCTTTCTTACAGATCCTCGTTCAAACTTGTTGCCGTTTGTCTCCGACTTCCTGAGTTTTCTCTCCCCGGTGTCTCCGAGGTCTCCGTAAATCGTGAGGAAGACATTGGCGTCCGTCCCTCCGCCGTAAACATCGCCCGTCGTCACCGACACTTTGTATGTGTGGGCTGGGAAAAGTACACACATCCTTTACTCAAGTAGAAGTACAGATACTCGAGTTTAAAAATACTCTGGTGAAAGTAGAAGTACTGACTAAACTTCTTTACTCAAGTCAAAGTAAAGAACTTTGAAATGTACTTAAAGGTCCCATGTCATGCTTTTCCAGTTATCACCCGTCTCCTTGTGTGTTATGAAGGTTTTTCTGCATGTAAACGGTCTGCAGAGAAAAACCCCTCAAAGTACACCCTGTAGCGAGTAAAGCTCTTACACAGAAAATACCTCCCCAAAACGCCTCGTTGGAGATACGTCACTGTCCATTGATTCTTCCGGGTAACTCATGATGTCATGCGTTACCTGGAACCAAATGGACCAATCCGTGGAGCCGTTACGTTAAGCCCCCGCTGATTGGTTCGAATTGACCAATCCACGGACTTCCTCACACACACACACACACACACACACACACCTGCCCTCGGGCCAACATTTTCAGCCTTCATAGGTGAGCAATACCTTTCCCCTCCTTTTTCCTGTCTTCCCATTTCTGCTTTCACAGCTGACACTCACTCACTCACTCACACACACACACACACACACACACACACACACACACACACACACACACACACACACACACACACACACACACACACACACACACACACACACACACACACACACACACACACACACACACACACACACACACACACACACACACACACACACACACACACACACACACACACACACACACACACACACACAGCGTTTATCAACCTTTCTCTTACTCAATATCAAGCCACTTATTGTTTTTACTTCGGCTGTGACTTTGTGTGTGCTCAGGGTGAGTTTGGCTGTCGCGACCAATCAGAGCACACTGTGCTCACAGGGAGGGGGGGGGGGCTGGAGCTACTGGAGCTACAAAGAGCCGTTAAAGGCAGAGAGTGAAATTCAGTGAATACACGTAGTTTACAGAGATGCTGTATGAGAAACCAAAGTGAGTTTGGAAAATTGCACAATATAAATCTATCCTAGTAGAACTCAACAATGAACTATGATCAGTGGAAATGGCCATGACACGGGACCTTTAAGGAAAAAGTACCCATAACTTTGTGTCCTTGGGCAAGACACTTAACACTGTATTCACTGTTACATGTCTGATATGTGTAGTGTGCACGCTTCTTAGGTAACATGAAGCTGTCTTTGTCTCTTTTCCGCTGTAACAATGTAAATGTCCCCTCTGAGGGACGGATAAAGGGATTCTGATTCATGTTTCTTTCTAAAGATGCCGTTTAAATGCGTGCGTTTGCTTTTGTGCTTTCACATACTCTCCAGGGCGTCTTCCACCTCCACTTCGGTGACTTTCAGGTTCCCGTCTCGTGAAAGCTTCTCCGTGATGATGTCCGACGGCACCAGCTCTCGCACCGTCTCTCCATCATCCTCAGATTTGGCGAGCCAGAGCTCACATGGGAAGATGACCGTCTCTGAACCCTGGAGAGAGAGAGAGAGAGAGAGAGAGAGAGAGAGAGAGAGAGAGAGAGAGAGAGAGAGAGAGAGAGAGAGAGAGAGAGAGAGAGAGGTGGAAACATATTTATTATTATTTCAGTTGTGTGTTTAGAGAAGTGGGATGTAGTGGAGTACAAATACTTCGTTACTGTACTTAAGTACATGTTTCTGGTATCAGTACTTTACTCCACTACTTATTTTTCTGACGACTTTTTACTTTGACTTCTTACATGTTGAACACAAATACCTGTACTTTCTACTTCTTACATGTTGAACACAAATACCTGTACTTTCTACTTCTCACATGTTGAACTCAAATACCTGTACTTTCTACTTCTTACATGTTGAACTCAAATACCTGTACTTTCTACTTCTTACATGTTGAACTCAAATACCTGTACTTTCTACTTCTTACATGTTGAACTCAAATACCTGTACTTTCTACTTCTTACATGTTGAACACAAATACCTGTACTTTCTACTTCTTACATGTTGAACTCAAATATCTGTACTTTCTACTTCTCACATGTTGAACACAAATACCTGTACTTTCTACTTCTTACATGTTGAACTCAAATACCTGTACTTTCTACTTCTTACATGTTGAACTCAAATACCTGTACTTTCTACTTCTCACATGTTGAACACAAATACCTGTACTTTCTACTTCTTACATGTTGAACTCAAATACCTGTACTTTCTACTTCTTACATGTTGAACACAAATACCTGTACTTTCTACTTCTTACATGTTGAACTCAAATACCTGTACTTTCTACTTCTTACATGTTGAACACAAATACCTGTACTTTCTACTTCTTACATGTTGAACTCAAATACCTGTACTTTCTACTTCTTACATGTTGAACTCAAATACCTGTACTTTCTACTTCTTACATGTTGAACTCAAATACCTGTACTTTCTACTTCTTACATGTTGAACACAAATACCTGTACTTTCTACTTCTTACATGTTGAACTCAAATACCTGTACTTTCTACTTCTTACATGTTGAACACAAATACCTGTACTTTCTACTTCTTACATGTTGAACTCAAATACCTGTACTTTCTACTTCTCACATGTTGAACACAAATACCTGTACTTTCTACTTCTTACATGTTGAACCCAAATACCTATACTTTCTACTTCTTACATGTTGAACTCAAATACCTGTACTTTCTACTTCTCTCATTTTCCAAACAGGCTGGTTCCTTTAGTCTGAATGTGTGTTTGGTGGCGTGATCATTATTATTTAGAGTCATTGCGTGCCTATTGATTTGAACACGATCCGTGTATCCATCATTTCCTGGTCTTCTCTAAAGAAGAGGGACCAATGAAAACGTTGTCATGTTGCCGTTGGTCACCATGGAAACATTCATTAGCTAACAATTACATTATTGTTCTATTAATATAAAGGGAGGTCAGGTACTCTTTAAAACAGCTGCTAGTTATGGGTACTTTTTACTGAAGTACATTTCAAAGCCTCTTTACTTTGACTTCAGTAAAGAAGTTTAGTCAGTACTTCTACTTTCACCAGAGTATTTTGAAACACGAGTATCTGTACTTCTACTTGAGGAAAGGATGTGTGTACTCTTGATATCTCTCTGTGTGTTTGTAGTTTAAAGGAGAAGAAGAAGAAATGAAATCAGAGCTGGATATTTCTCATGTATCTGGGAAGAGAACATCTCCACCTGCTGACCAAACATAGTGATTGTGTGTCTCCAGTAGATGTGAGAAGTGACAAGTTGGCAAAGGCAAATTAAAATCCTCCACAACAGATATTTGAGATGTTTATAAACCATTACACTTCAAATACCAGCTTGTGTCACTATGGTGACACAAGCTAGTATTTGATGCACGTGTATTTGCATTTAGAGCAAAGCTTCTTTATACTTCTTCTCCAATTCAATTCAGAGGCAAGAACTGTCCTTTTTTTCTGCATTTACTTACATTGTTGGAATGCTTTGCAGGGATTAATAACTATCTATCTATCTATCTATCTATCTATCTATCTATCTATCTATCCATCTATCTATCCATCTATCTATCCATCCATCTTCTATGTATCTATCTATCCATCTATCTTCTATCCATCTATCTATCTATCTATCTATCTATCTATCTATCTATCCATCCATCGGTCTATCTATCTATCTATCTATCTATCTATCTATCCATCCATCGGTCTATCTATCTATCTATCTATCTATCTATCCATCCATCGGTCTATCTATCTATCTATCTGTCAAGGGGAGAACACTGAGGCATGAACTCAATTGCACGACTCAAAACTCAGACTCAGATAGCGTTTCAAAATAAAGACTTTACTGGAATTTGCACAGTAATAAAACAAGGAAAACAAAACCACTCTTTCGAGGAAAACTATAATGCGATCTATAGCATAGGTCCGTGAAAGGTCCGTGAAAAGGTCCGTGAGGTAAGCCGATACGTGGTCTTCGAGAGACAACGAACTGACAATTAACAGGAGGGAGCTAACACAATATATACACAGGTAAAGGGGACACAGTTGGAAACAATCAGGGCGGGGAAAATAATCAAGGACGCAGGAGACAGAAAAGGGGCGGGGAGCGTGGAGGCCTGAAATGAGAGGAAGAAATAATTAAGGGTATAGACATAAAGCACAAGACAAAGGGACATGACAACTCTAACATAAAGAATAAACTTTCACAATAAGTTTCTTGGACATGACAGTACCCCCCCCTCTAGGGACGGCTCCTGACGGCCCAGGCTCCTCTGAGTTGAGGCGGTCAAAATCCTCAATGAGGCTTTTGTCCACGATGAAGCGGGAAGGAATCCATTGCCGCTCCTCAGGACCATAACCCTTCCAGTCAACCAGTAACTGTCGCCCTCTACCCCTTTTCCGACTAGCCAATAGTGACTTGACCGTGTAAACCGGACCTCCATCGATCATCCGGGGGGGCGGGGGGGGTTTGACGGTGGGAACCATAGCGCTCTCCTTCAATGGTTTTAATTTCCCTACATGGAAGGTGGGATGTACCTTCATGGCCCTGGGAAGCCGTAGTCTCACTGAGACTGGGTTTATGACCTTGGTGATGGGAAAAGGACCCACAAACCGGGGAGCCAGTTTTCGGGAGAGTACGTGGAGGGGAAGGTCTCGTGTAGAGAGCCAGACTTTTTGGCCTGGCTGGTATACAGGGGCTGGTCGGCGTTTTCGGTCTGCTGCTCTTTTAACCAGTTGTGAATTCCTGCAGAGTATCTTCCTAGCCGCAGCCCACACGCGCCGACAACGCCTGACCAGAGCGTGGGCAGACGGGACCGTGACCTCCCTCTCCGTGGCTGGGAACAGTGGCGGCTGGTAGCCATAAACACAGTGAAACGGGGACAGGCCCGTGGCAGAAGTAGGGAGGATGTTGTGTGCATACTCAACCCAGGTGAGGTGCTCGCTCCAGGAGGATGGATTCTGGGACACCAGGCAGCGCAGGCAGGTCTCCAGTTCTTGATTTAGGCGCTCTGTCTGGCCGTTAGACTCCGGATGATATCCAGACGAGAGACTGACCGTGGCACCGATGAGGCTGCAGAACTCCTTCCAGAAGCGTGACACAAACTGGGGGCCCCGGTCGGAGACAATATCCTTAGGGAAACCATGAAGCCGAAACACATTCTGCATCATGACCTCCGCCGTTTCCTTAGCTGAGGGCATCTTTGGCAGAGCAATGAAATGTGTCATTTTGGAAAATCTGTCCACTACCGTGAGAACTGTGGTTTTACCTCTAGAGAGGGGCAGGCCAGTGACGAAGTCCATGGAGATCTCTGACCAGGGCCTGTTGGGAATAGGGAGTGGTTGTAATAACCCTATTCGCGACCTGGAAGAGGTCTTGTTTCGAGCGCAGATAGGGCACGCCTCCACATACTCCTTCACCTCCTTCTCCATGGATGTCCACCAGAAACGTTGTTTAACAATGAACATAGTTCTCTTGACTCCGGGGTGACAGGTGAGCAGCGAAGTGTGAGCCCAGTGGATCACCTGTGGTCGCTCGGCCTCCTGAACAAAAATCCGGTTAGGCGGGCAACCCCTTGGTGCAGGAGCTCCAGCATTGGCACGTATTACCTCCTTCTCTACTGGCCAAGTCAGCGCTCCTACCACCCGGTTCAATGGGATGATGGGTTCTGGCTCCTTGGCTGCAGGCACAGGGTCAAACAGACGGGACAGAGCGTCAGGCTTGACATTCTGAGACCCCGGCCTGTAGGAAAGAACAAAGTCAAAACGGTTGAAAAACAAGGTCCACCTAGCCTGGCGGGAGTTCAGTCTTTTGGCCTTTCTGATGTACTCCAGGTTCTTGTGATCGGTCCAGACCACAAAAGGATGCTCGGCTCCCTCCAACCAATGCCTCCACTCTTCCAACGCTAACTTCACGGCCAGCAACTCACGGTTTCCCACGTCATAATTTCTCTCTGCCGGGGAGAGCTTCCTGGACAGGAAGGCGCAGGGGTGAAGTTTGTTGTCCTTCTGTTGTTGCTGGGAGAGACCGCTCCCACCCCCTCGTTGGAGGCATCCACTTCCACCACGAACTGGCGAGTGGGATCCGGCATGGTAAGTATGGGGGCAGTGGTGAACATCTTTTTCAGCCGAGAAAAAGCCTCCTCAGCCTGAGGAGACCACACAAAAGGCACCTGAGGGGACGTGAGGACATGAAGAGGGGCTGCAATAGCGCTGAAGCTCCGCACAAAACGTCTGTAAAAATTAGCAAAGCCTAAAAACTGCTGCACTTTTTTGCGAGAGTCAGGGGTAGGCCAACAGGCTACTGCGCTAACCTTCTCTGGGTCCATCATAACCTGACCTGGGGAAATGATGAAGCCCAAAAAAGTGACTGTTTCCACATGAAATTCACACTTTTCAGCTTTGACAAACAACTTATTTTGGAGCAGTTTCTGTAGAACCAGGCGGACATGTTGTTTGTGGGTGTGAAGGTCAGGGGAGTAGATCAGAATGTCGTCCAGATAAACAAAAACGAAACGGTTCAGAAACTCCCTCAACACGTCGTTGATCATAGCCTGGAAGACTGCAGGAGCGTTTGACAATCCAAACGGCATGACCAGGTATTCATAATGTCCTGAAGGGGTGTTAAAACCCGTCTTCCATTCATCGCCCTCCCTGATCCTGACCAAATGATAGGCGTTCCGCAGGTCTAATTTGGTGAAAACCTTGGCTTCCTGAAGCTGCTCGAAAGCGGACGAGATGAGAGGGAGGGGGTACCGGTTTTTAACCGTAATGTCATTGAGAGGTGAGTAGTCGATACAGGGCCTAAGAGACCCATCCTTTTTGCCCACGAAAAAAAACCCTGCCCCTGCTGGGGATGAGGAATGACGAATAAGCCCTGTCTTGAGGGAGGCATCAATATAGTCCTTCATGGCCTCTTTCTCAGGTCCTGAAATTGCATAAAGTCGACCCTTAGGAATGGGAGACCCGGCAATCAAGTCAATAGCACAGTCATAGGAGCGGTGAGGAGGAAGAGCCAGAGCTTTGGACTTACTAAAAACTTCACTAAGGTCGTGGTAGCAGGAAGGAACTGAAAGTACATCCGGAAGATATATTTTTGGGACTGTATCCTGCCTAACACTCCCAGTGTTACATCCCCTGTCAATCTCTGCTACCTGCTTAAAACAGAGATCAATGCAATTCTTTCCCCACCCCTCCACCCTCCCAGATTGCCAATCTATGTGAGGGTTATGAAGTTTCAACCAGGGAAAACCCAAAATGAGTGGATGTTGGGCTGAGTTAAATAAGTGAAAAGACATTGTCTCATGGTGGTTATCATTACATCTTACTTCTAAAGACTCCGTTTGGTGAGTCACTTTAAACAACAGCCGCCCATCGAGAGCACTCGCTTCAAGAGGCTGGGGTAGAGGTTTAGTTTTTATGTCCCATTTTTTAACTAAACCCCAATCCATAAGACTTTCGTCCGCCCCTGAGTCAATGAGAACACCATGAGTAACTACATTGTCTCTGATTTTTACCTGGATCCGGGTCAGGGTGCGAGGAGGAAAGTCAGAGGAAGAGATCCGGCTCACCAACGTACTCCTCTTCATTGGTGAGCCTCCTCTTTTACCGGACAAGCCGCTTGTGGGTGTCCGTGCTGCCCGCAGTAGAAACACAGGCCTTCCTTGAATCGACGCTGACGTTCTGCCAGCGACAGCTTGGCGCGGCCCAACTGCATTGGCTCCTCCACGGAGCCAGGGGGCGCTGTTGTCCGGAACGCAGGTGGTGAGGGGTGACGGGGCCTCCAAGAAGAAGTAATATCCAGCGGCGAGCGTCTCCTCTGGAGAGGTGGATCAACCGCATCCTTGGATTTATTCCTTCTCCTCTCCGTCAAACGATTGTCTATACGTAAAGCCATGGATATGACAGAGTCCAAATCAGCGGGCAGATCGAGAGGCGCCAGCTGGTCTTGTAAAGAATCCGAGAGACCGCTGACGAAAGCGTCAAACAATGCAGCGGAGTTCCAGCCGCTGTCGGCTGCCTTAGTCCGGAACTCGATGGCGTAGTCAGCCACACTCCGCTGATGTTGTCGCAGCTTGATCAGAGCCCGAGCTGCTTCCCTGCCCGGCGTGGTTTGATCGAAGGTCTTCCTCATAGTGTCTATGAAGTTTTCCAGAGACCCGCAGATAGGCGAGCCTCGGGACCATTCTGCCGTGGCCCACGCTGCTGCTCGGCCGGAGAGATGAGAGATCATAAAAGCCACTTTGGAAATGTCCGTGGGAAAAGCAGCCGGTTGGTGGTGATAGTGTAACTCACACTGCACGATGAACGGCCGGCAGCCTTCTGAGTCCCCGGAGTACCTTTCGGGTGGAGCCAGACGCATGGAAGCCCTGTGCGGCTCAGTAACCCGGTTGGGATCGAATCCGGTCACCGCTGGAACCGGAGGAGTCGTAGGAGGAGAAACAGCCTGCAGGTGAGTGAGCACACGCTGAACCTCTGCTGCCAGTAGATTAACTTGGGTCGTCAACGATGTTTGTAGTTCCCCCTGGCTGCTGGTTAGATCCTGCACTCCCTGCTGCATGGTGGCCATACGCTCCTCTTGTTGCCCAAGACGTTGGCCCTGAGAACGGATAGCGTTCTTAATCTGATCTGAGTCGGCTGAGTTCATTTTGATGGTCAGTTCGTACTGTCAAGGGGAGAACACTGAGGCATGAACTCAATTGCACGACTCAAAACTCAGACTCAGATAGCGTTTCAAAATAAAGACTTTACTGGAATTTGCACAGTAATAAAACAAGGAAAACAAAACCACTCTTTCGAGGAAAACTATAATGCGATCTATAGCATAGGTCCGTGAAAGGTCCGTGAAAAGGTCCGTGAGGTAAGCCGATACGTGGTCTTCGAGAGACAACGAACTGACAATTAACAGGAGGGAGCTAACACAATATATACACAGGTAAAGGGGACACAGTTGGAAACAATCAGGGCGGGGAAAATAATCAAGGACGCAGGAGACAGAAAAGGGGCGGGGAGCGTGGAGGCCTGAAATGAGAGGAAGAAATAATTAAGGGTATAGACATAAAGCACAAGACAAAGGGACATGACAACTCTAACATAAAGAATAAACTTTCACAATAAGTTTCTTGGACATGACACTATCCATCCATCGGTCTATCTATCTATCTATCTATCTATCTATCTATCCATCCATCGGTCTATCTATCTATCTATCTATCTATCTATCTATCTATCCATCCATCGGTCTATCTATCCATCTATCTATCTATCTATCCATCCATTGGTCTATCTATCTATCTATCTATCTATCTATCTATCCATCCATCTATCTATCTATCCATCTATCTATCCATCCATCGGTCTATCTATCTATCTATCTATCTATCCATCCATCGGTCTATCTATCTATCTATCTATCCATCCATCGGTCTATCTATCTATCTATCTATCCATCCATCGGTCTATCTATCCATCTATCTATCTATCTATCCATCCATTGGTCTATCTATCTATCTATCTATCTATCTATCTATCCATCCATCTATCTATCTATCTATCTATCTATCTATCTATCTATCCATCCATCGGTCTATCTATCTATCTATCTATCTATCTATCTATCTATCTATCTATCCATCCATCTATCTATCTATCTATCTATCTATCTATCTATCCATCCATCGGTCTATCTATCTATCTATCTATCCATCCATCTATCTATCTATCCATCATCTATCTATCTTTCTGCTGAGGAGACTTCCTTCAGACCTTCTTTGACTCTGTTGTGGCATCAGCCATTTTCTATGGTGTGTCCTGCTGGGTCAGCAGCATCTCGGCTGCTGACGGGAAGAGACTGAACAGACTGGTAAGGAAGGCCAGCTCTGTCATGGGGAGTCCTCTGGACACTGTGGAGGGGGGGGGGGGGGAGACAGGAGTCCTCTGGACACTGTGGAGGGGGGGGGGGGGGAGACAGGAGTCCTCTGGACACTGTGGAGGTGGTGGGAGACAGGAGAATGGCAGCCAAGCTGTCCTTCCTGCTGGACAGTCTCTCTCTCTCTCTCTCTCTCTCTCTCTCTCTCTCTCTCTCTCTCTCTCTCTCTCCCTCTCTCTCTCCCTCTCTCTCTCCCTCTCTCTCTCCCTCTCTCTCTCCCTCTCTCCCCCTCCCTTTCCCTCTCCCCATCTGCATTTACTTGATTACTTTAGGTACTCTACAGATTCAGTTTAAAAATAAAGTAAATAATCAAAATTCTTTACTCATAGTAGCATTGAACTAAGCCAGCTGCAATATCAAAGAGATACACTATTTCATTAATATATCAATAATAAAATACAATAATGTAATATATGTTATTATGATTGTTGTACAAAAAAAGGAAAATGATTTATCAAATATTTTATTATTAGTATGATATCATTTAACTTTTTACTCACCAGGTATTTGGCAGCTTTATTTACTAGTTCCTTAACAGAGCAATACATAACTCTGAAGAGACGTTTTGAGTGGACTTGTCACTTGTAATGGAATATTTTAATTTTGCATTACTTCTACTTAAGCAAGGCAAGTTTATTTATATAGCACCTTTCAATACAAGGCCATTCAAAGTGCTTTACAAAAATGAAAGACATTCAGAGCATTCAGGAGGAGTACCTTCCCCTTCCTGAGCAGACGTCTGATCTCCACTCGGTCCAGATGCCAGCCCGGGTTCACCCCCCGGTTATCGTGTCCGATTCTGATCTTTTCAATAACATCTCCAACATCTTCCAGCTGCAGAGAAAGCAGAAAACATCACTAAATCAACGCTGTGTTAAATACATTATTCACTGAAACTGAAACTGCCCTGATCAGCAGAGATGTTAAAGTACACACATCCTTTCCTCAAGTAGAAGTACAGATACTCATGTTTAAAAATACTCTGGTGAAAGTAGAAGTACTGACTAAACTTCTTTACTCAAGTCAAAGTAAAGAGGCTTTGAAATGTACTTCAGTAAAAAGTACCCATAACTAGCAGCTGTTTTAAAGACAGTGATGCAAACACAGGTATGGTGAAAAAAGAGAGAACTATTCGAAGCAGAAAGAAACAGCGTAATATACCATCTGACAAAGGCCTGCGCTATAATGCTTCAATGAACTGTTCTTTATAATATACTCAGATCAATAGAGACAGAGATGTTAAGTTATAAATCAAGGGTTTTTATTATTATTTACAGCAGGGGTGGGGAACCTTTTTCCTTTACATTTTTACAACATCCTCCGAGGGCCGTACAAATGATTGAACTCAACCTCTGCTTAAAAAAAAAAAAAAATCACAGCTCATTCATTTTGCCTTTCTTTCATTCTGTGCAAAGAACAACCAGATATCTCACCATGACTCGCGCATGCATGTGCACAGTGTGGCATGACCACCAAAACAGAAAGATATGGACACAAGATGTGTGCAAATTTATTTAGTATCCTATCCATGTGAACATGATTTAAGTAGGGTGTGGACCTTGTAGAAGTTGTCGATACTTCTTAATACATGCATGTGTGTATGTACAAGGAATACACAATGCATAGGCAAGTGGTGGCTTTATTTATGACCACAGCATGAACAGTGAACATGTACGTTGCATGCCGACTAACAACTGAATGCCTATTATCTTAACACGTCACCGGGTGGCGCACCATCTACGGCGGCCTGCAAAGGACAAACTTAATCATATGAGAATGATCTACAGACCTAACCTCCTCTAGGAGGGTCCGGGGGCATGCTCCCCCGGGAAGATTTTTTTTTAAATATTGAAGTTAAAAGCATCAATCTTGTGCACTTTGAGAGCAACATGAAGAGATCTATGGATACATCTTTCAACACCCATTTGAAACAGAACTGGAAGCAGATTTTTCTTTTTGGATATTTTACAAGTCACTCCCCTTTTAAACTCTATTCTTGTTATTTTTAACAACTTTTTTTTTACAGACATATAGTATTTTATACCTGTTTTTCATTGAGTTTCTAATGTCTCATTAATAACTATAATGATCATATCAAGGTGTGCCTTAACCTCACTGAGCTGAGGTTATTTGAGCCTCTCAGGAGAGAGCTCTCTTCCACCTGGTTGGAGAAAAGCTCTTTAAATTCGTTAGCATAGCTAGCTAACCAGATGCTAATAACAACAGATCGCCACTGTGCTTACAACTAAAGACAGCCACGCAAACAATGCGGCATGTGTACGGCTCCTTATGGGTACTGCAATATCTGAAGAGCTGGAGCGGCGTTCCGGTGCTCTCCGTCTGCACTCTAGTTTAGACTCCTTTCAGACGAGACATAACCACGTTACGCTCGTGTTGTGTTCAAGGAACCTGTCTTTGGCCAGGAAAAACCGGCACTCGTTCGTTTAATTATTTTGCGATCTAGATTTCTTCTTCTTTTTTGAAGTGAGAAGTTGTCCGTCCGTCCGTCCGACTGACTGACTGACTGACGGACGGACTCCCCCCCCCCAAAAAACGAAAACGAAAACTCTTCGGTTCTCCACGAATTACACAAGTCACCCAAATCGGCGTTAAAAAAGCGGGAGGCGCCGAAAAGCGACTAATTTGCATCACTGAAAGAGTACCTGACCTCCCTTTATATTAATAGAACAATAATGTCATTGTTAGCTAATGAATGTTTCCATGCTGAACAACGGCAACATGACAACGTTTTCATTGGTCCCTCTTCTTTAGAGAAGACCAGGAAATGATGGATACACGGATCGTGTTCAAATCAATAGGCACGCAATGACTCTAAATAATAATGATCACGCCACCAAACACACATTCAGACTAAAGGAACCAGCCTGTTTGGAAAATGTGAGAAGTAGAAAGTACAGGTATTTGTGTTCAACATGTAAGAAGTAGAAAGTACAGGTATTTGAGTTCAACATGTAAGAAGTAGAAAGTACAGGTATTTGAGTTCAACATGTAAGAAGTAGAAAGTACAGGTATTTGAGTTCAACATGTGAGAAGTCAAAGTAAAAAGTCGTCAGTAAAATAAGTAGTGGAGTAAAGTACTGATAGGAGAAACATGTACTTAAGTTCAGTAACAAAGTATTTGTACTCCACTCTGCTGATCGAACTGTTGTACTTATTCTTTTATTTCTGAGTGTATCCTCGTACCTCAACAATGAACATGTCCTCCGCTCCTCTCTCAAAGTATAGGATCCTCTCCCTCTTGTTGACACACAGAGATTTCTGCTGCGTGCACACTGCGTCTCGCCCGTACAGAACGATGAACACGTCTGCATCCGTACCGGCCGCAAACACGTCACTCGTGAAGGTCTTAATCTCATAAGGAACAACTGGAAATAAAGAATAACACAAGCAGTTAGTTGCCTCCAATGACTACTATTTATTTTTCTGTTGCACGTGTGATGTAGACCTGATGTTCCCAACCTTTTAGTTTGAGGGGCTCGTTCTCTATCGTTGAGAAATCCTGAATATGTGATTTATTCAATGCCAGTAAATAGCAACTTATAAACTACAATTCTTAAAGCTATTGAACGTAATAACTGCAGGAGCGTTGTGTAAAACAAGCAGAATCAACTAATTTAAAGGTGACCTATCATGCAAAATGCACTTGTGTACGTCTTTTCTACATAAATATGTGTCCCCGGTGTTCCAGGGAACTCACCAAGTGTCAGAAAACACAACCCTCTCTTTTCCTCCATACCCAAATCTCTTAAAAAGGGGCTGCAACAGATCTGATACAGACTGATCCAGATTTGAACACTTCTATGATGTCACAGAAGTGGTTCTACGGCTATTGGGCCAACTTCACCAATCAGGAGGAGACAGCCACGGACATTGCCGTTGGAAAGCGCTGGAGACGCTGTAGTACATATGCCAGGCCTGTAGATGGTGCTGTTCTCACAGAATCAGCCCATGATGCAAAGACAGTGTTCAATTGAGCGAAATGAGGAATGGCTAAAATGCATGATCTGTTTGGTATTTTGAAAAATAAAAAGTATAAATATGCCTTATATAGGTATGGTCCTACACTATATTATTCAAATATAGCATGATAGGTCCACTTTAAAGTAAATTATTTCCTGTGAATATTGCAACAGAGATGCATTTTCTTACTTTAAGGAACTTTTAAAGCAATTATCTGCATATTATGCAAAATCCACTTCTCCATGTCTCTTCTACATCAACATGTGTCCCTTCTTCTTCATGTCTCTTCTACATCAACACGTGTCCCCTCTTCTTCATGTCTCTTCTACATCAACATGTGTCCCCTCTTCCTCATGTCTCTTCTACATCAACATGTGTCCCCTCTTCTTCATGTCTCTTCTACATCAACATGTGTCCCCTCTTCTCCATGTCTCTTCTACATCAACATGTGTCCCCTCTTCTTCATGTCTCTTCTACATCAACATGTGTCCCCTCTTCTTCATGTCTCTTCTACATCAACATGTGTCCCCTCTTCTCCATGTCTCTTCTACATCAACATGTGTCCCCTCTTCTTCATGTCTCTTCTACATCAACATGTGTCCCCTCTTCTACATGTCTCTTCTACATCAACATGTGTCCCCTCTTCTTCATGTCTCTTCTACATCAACATGTGTCCCCTCTTCTTCATGTCTCTTCTACATCAACATGTGTCCCCTCTTCTACATGTCTCTTCTACATCAACATGTGTCCCCTCTTCTTCATGTCTCTTCTACATCAACATGTGTCCCCTCTTCTCCATGTCTCTTCTACATCAACATGTGTCCCCTCTTCTCCATGTCTCTTCTACATTAACATATGTCCCCTCTTCTTCATGTCTCTTCTACATCAACATGTGTCCCCTCTTCTTCATGTCTCTTCTACATCAACATGTGTCCCCTCTTCTTCATGTCTCTTCTACATCAACATGTGTCCCCTCTTCTACATGTCTCTTCTACATCAACATGTGTCCCCTCTTCTTCATGTCTCTTCTACATCAACATGTGTCCCCTCTTCTCCATGTCTCTTCTACATCAACATGTGTCCCCTCTTCTCCATGTCTCTTCTACATCAACATGTGTCCCCTCTTCTTCATGTCTCTTCTACATCAACATGTGTCCCCTCTTCTTCATGTCTCTTCTACATCAACATGTGTCCCCTCTTCTCCATGTCTCTTCTACATTAACATATGTCCCCTCTTCTTCATGTCTCTTCTACATCAACATGTGTCCCCTCTTCTTCATGTCTCTTCTACATCAACATGTGTCCCCTCTTCTTCATGTCTCTTCTACATCAACATGTGTCCCCTCTTCTACATCAACATGTGTCCCCTCTTCTTCATGTCTCTTCTTCATCAACATGTGTCCCCTCTTCTTCATGTCTCTTCTACATCAACATGTGTCCCCTCTTCTACATCAACATGTGTCCCCTCTTCTTCATGTCTCTTCTACATCAACATGTGTCCCCTCTGTGGAAAGAGACTCTGAAAGTTTCAGGAACAAAGATTCTCTCTCTTTTTGATCCATTTTTATAAAAACCTGTCTGAAAATGAGCTGATCAGATTTCGGCCACTTGATGATGTCATAACGATGTGTTGTCTTGTGTAACCATTAGCCAATCAGACACCAAGGTAACCCCCCCCCCCCCCCCCCTTATCACCTGAATCTCCTCCTAGAGCACCATTGAGTTCTTTGTAACCAAATGTCTCTCAGAGGGGCGTGGGGAGGGGCTCCTTATTTTCATCTAAAGTAACAGACAGAGAATCAGCACTTTGGAAACAGGGCTGAAACAGAGAGGATTATGGGTAATGCTGCAATGATCTGTTTGGTGTTTCAGCCAATCAGAGACAGGCTCCGTATATATCTGAGACCTGTGATATATTGATGAGAAACAGTGTGATAGGGGACCTTTAATATAAGGAAAGCCTCATAGCCCCCTCTGAGGTTTTAGCGTTAGGAACCAGAGATGCAGGGAGTCTTTACACGGTGTGTAGAGCTCCGTCTGCAGAGCGTTGGGGAACAGATCTCTGATGATGGCTCCGTCGTCCTCTCCTTTATCCAACCAGCGACCGCACGGAAAGCGAAGTTTTTGTCCGAGAGATGGAGCGTCGATCTCCACCCAGTCCAGAAACCAGCCTGCTGACCCTCCGCCTGGAAAACAGCAACACAAAATAATTGGGGCGTGATCTCTTCTATATCCAAATCTCACACAATATTACGTTTAATTTCAGGTAACATAGATCAATAGATCAGGGGTGTCCAAACTAGTACACTTTGAATCGGCCCTCAGCAAATACAAAAAGTATAATGAAATATGGCCCACAAATGAAACTTGTGCTTTTCTTATACTTCTTAAATATAAATGTAACAATATATTACACAGTAGTATTCATGTGTTGATAAGACCACTTTTAAATTCAGTCAAACATTGAAAACCTTTTCTAACAATTCTTAGTATATTAAAAAAAAAAGCCGCATGTGGGCTGATGTTTCTGTACCCCGGTTATCGTGTCCGACGCGCAGCTTCTTCAGCGGTCCGATGTCCACGGCCTCCACGATGAACTCATCGATCATCGCTCGCTCAAACTTATTCTTATGAGTCTTTGAAGCCTTCAGGTTGATTATCCCTGTAGAGGACATCACAGAGTTATTAAATCATTTAAATATGAATACACACAGATATAAGCTAAGTGTTATAGTGTGAGGTGTTACCTCCAGAGGTGGAAGTAGTGGAGTACAAGTACTTCGTTACTTAAAGGTCCCATGACATGGCCATTTCTACTGATCATAGTTCCATTGTTGAGGTCTAGTAAAATAGATTTAGGACGCGGGAAGGGGGCGTGGTGCTGAGGGGGCTGCAGCAGCATGTTGAACTCAAATACCTGTACTTTCTACTTCTCACATGTTGAACTCAAATACCTGTACTTTCTACTTCTTACATGCTGAACTCAAATACCTGTACTTTCTACTTCTTACATGTTGAACTCAAATACCTGTACTTTCTACTTCTTACATGTTGAACTCAAATACCTGTACTTTCTACTTCTTACATGTTGAACTCAAATACCTGTACTTTCTACTTCTCACATGTTGAACTCAAATACCTGTACTTTCTACTTCTTACATGTTGAACTCAAATACCTGTACTTTCTACTTCTCTCATTTTCCAAACAGGCTGGTTCCTTTAGTCTGAATGTGTGTTTGGTGGTGTGATCATTATTATTTAGAGTCATTGCGTGCCTATTGATTTGAACACGATCCGTGTATCCATCACTTCCTGGTCTTCTCTAAAGAAGAGGGACCAATGGAAACGTTGTCATGTTGCCGTTGGTCACCATGGAAACATTCATTAGCTAACAATGACATTAATGTTCTATTAATATAAAGGGAGGTCAGGTACTCTTTAAAACAGCTGCTAGTTATGGGTACTTTTTACTGAAGTACATTTCAAAGCCTCTTTACTTTGACTTGAGTAAAGAAGTTTAGTCAGTACTTCTACTTTCACCAGAGTATTTTTAAACACGAGTATCTGTACTTCTACTTGAGTAAAGGATGTGTGTACTGTTGCCTCTCTGGTTACCTGTGTCGTCCTTAGTGCCGTACAGGATCATGAAGACATTAGCGTCCGTCCCTCCGTACTTCTTGTCTCCAGTTTTGATTCTCATAGTGTAAGTTGTTGACATGGCTGTAAAAACAAGAAACCGGAATACATTAAGGGAAGACACCACGGGGGAACAGGTTTAAAATGTTTAACAAATAGACATCCCCATTAAATGAAGAAGCCACTTGGTTATTTACATTATGACGTGTATTAAGTGGGTTTTTTCACACATTTTCTGTACGGTCACGTTTGAATATGCAACGAAGGGTTAATCCTATGAAATGTGTGCTACGTTGCACAAGTTCATTTATATAGCACCTTTCAACACAAGGCAATTCAAAGTGCTTTAAAAAAATGAAGGACAGAAAATACTGTACAAATGTTATGTTAACAGGTTAAGAACGATGTCAGAAAAGACTATACAAGAGTTAAGTTTGAGCGGATAAGAGGAGATTTCTGTCTCAGAATTCAAATAAGCTCATATATAATGGCCCTAAGTGATATGTAGGGAACAATACAATACGTTTTTATGTGAATAGAGTGCAACAAATAATAGATATTACCTTAAAATCTCCATCAGATAACTTACATTACACAATTATTGTTTGTATTTAAAGTTTGAAAGTCTGAAAAGTTATGTTTAAATATTCAAATCAAGCATTTCCTCATGATAACTTTTGGTGGATTCAGGAGAAATCTACACACAAATAGACAAAATTAGCAAAATAAACACCTAAATGTGTATTTTGTTTTCTTTCCACAAGTCTGAAAGAACACATGTTATAAGCAAAGTAGTCCAAACTCTCAAAACGGACCAGTGTATGAAAAACATGTTTGGCCTGGAGTGCTCTCAGACAGACGACAACGTTGTGATTATTCATTATTAAAAAAACGAAATTGTCAAATTGTAGAGATATTTTTATTTCTCTACGGATAATGTTTCCCTCACCTTTCTGCTCCAGACCGAGTGTGGTTTCAGATTCTTCCTCATCATCATCATCATCTCCTTTCCTCATGAAGGCCTCGTCCACAGGAACCAGTTCTCTGGCAAGCTGCCCGTCATCTTCATCGATAGCCAGCCAGCGCTTACAGGGGAAAAAGTACCTGAAACCCAACAGATAATAAACTGTCTATAATATATATGTATATATTCTGTGCTGTCTGCAAAGCACCAACACAATAGCATCTGTTTCAGACTGTCAAATGTTCCTCTGTCCCAGAAAAATACCTTCTAGATCTACCCCAAATGTCAACGGACGCTGCTATGGACAGTCTTGCACTAATGTACATTTCTCAAAGATATGGAAGTGACGGTTATTTTGTATATATTGATTGTTGTGCTTTTATGTATGTCTTAATGTGTGCATATGTATACAGGTGTCTGTTGATTGTGTGTATATAGGTTTATACACATTTTTATTAGGGGTGCACCGAATGGGAAATTCTTGGCCGAAACCGATACCGAAAATAGGAAACAGTTGGCCGAAAACCGAATGCCGAAAATGATTAATAGAAATATATATATATATAATGTATACATTTTTTACCAATGTTGTTCAGCTACCTGATTATGGAAAAGCCGAAAGGGCCTTTTTAACCATTTTCGGCCGATAATTTTCGGTGGCCGAATATTCGGTGCATCCCTAATTTTTATATATATTTGTTTTTGTATTTGGGATTGTGGGAAACGGTATTTCGATCTCTCTGTCCACACAAACTGAAAGATTGACAATAAAGTTGACTTTGACTTTTTCAGACAGGCTGTCTCTTGAACAGAATATTTACAGTTTCACACCACACGGTGGAGCTCTACAGACATTATATGTGCAAAGGTTCTGCCTGTTCTATGTTCTGTGTCACCTTTATGGTGTCTTTATGGTGTCCTTATGGTGAATGGTGTCTATAAAGACTCAGAATGGTGTAAATAATTTAATATAATAATCTTTGAAAAACGTTATTGATAAACTAGTTTTTTTGTAATTAATTGGTTCCTATATAATCACCACGGCCCCTAGTAGTAATAATAACTTATAACACTCCTTGTTGTTAACCACCAACTATGTGCAATATGTATATATGCCGTTAATAACTATGCAATATATACCTGGCTGCTAAATTGCATTGCAGGACATGTTGCTTGTTGGACACTTTTATCCAAAGTGACTCACATACTCAATACTGAGGACAATCCCCACAGGAGCACTTTGGGGTGAAGCGTCTCAGGGACACAACGACATGCTGACTGCAGTGGGACTCGAACTTGCTATCTCCTGATTCGAAGTCCAGCACACTATCCACTGAGCCACAGCCTCCCTTATAAATCTTCAGAACTGTTCCAGGATGTGTATTTTGTAAATTGTGTAACTTTTTTAGCTTTAATATTTTGTTTGCATGCTTCTTAGTTAACATGAAGCTGTCTTTGGCTCTTTTCTGCTGTAACAAATGTAAATGTCTCCTCTGTGGGACGAACGAAGGTATTCTGATTCTGATTATTTATTCAAGGGATTTGAGTGAAAAAGCAGTTCCACATCTGATTAAAAATGCTATATCTCGCTTTCTAACGTTAATAACTTACGTGGTGTCATCCTTGTTGTCTACAATCTCCACTCTGTCCAGGAACCATCCGGCGCTCGCTTCACTGTTGTCGTGTCGGATCCTCAGCTTCTTCAGGACCCCCAAATCCACCGCTGTGATGTCGAAAACATCCTCCTGGGTAACACACCAACAGAGCCAGGAGCAAAGGGTCAAGAAATGTCACAGGTCTCAGTTTAGCGGTACAGTAGAACCTCATCACTTATTCATTTGATCTGTATTTAAACTGCAAGACTCCTTTGACCCAACATTTGTTTCACAATAGAGGGTACAGTATGCAGGAAAACAGTATCAATGATTACAATCAACACCGTGTAGAACACAGCACATATGCATACATGAATGAACAGTGTAGGAATGCTTTGTAGGGCACAGAACCAGGGGCCCAAAGAGTCCTTAGCCTACAAAATGTCACTTGAAGAGAAATGCATGGACCAGGAAATAATGCAAACTACTAATCAGCGACAGAGAGACACAAATAAACTGCAAAGGGATAAAAAACAATTGGAAATATACATAAATTAACTAGAAAAAGGGACATAACAACCAGAACAACATAGAAAGAGGCAACTAACACAAAAAGACAATGCTAAGAGACAACATAGCCAAAGCAAAGGGCAAAACAACGACAAAAGACACAAAGTGCTGAAAAAAAGTCACAAAATGACCAGAAAAAGACAGAAAATACCTCAAAAGACAGCAAAGCAGCTGTAAAAACGGATCTCTTTATGCTAAACTAAGCATTATAGCGCATTGCCACTGCAGCGCGTAGCGCGGTTTAAGCGTGCCGTGACAAACCCGGCCCGACAACCGGGCTGAATATGCTAAACTAGTGACGGCAAGGGGGCTACAACTACAACCAAATGAACATATGTACCGTGATTTAATTGTAATACACGTTTCTAAATGATGCCGAAGTAACAACATACTGATACCGGTTAGTAAAAACCAAGAATTAATGCTTTGACAAGTCTGAAGACAGACGGCAGGCGAGAAACCTTTTAAAATGCGTGTTTTCTGAATGGAGCTTGGCTAAGCTAACGCAGTATATGCTCCGACCGTCCACACTCACAACAACGGCCTACAGACATAAATAAACCAGCGACTGTATTCTCCATGACACAGACAGTCTGTGGTTTGGACTTGTTTCACTTTTGTCTAGTTTCTGAACAGATATGAGGAGCTGTGAGCTCTGAGGGCTAACAGCTAACGGCTGGTGTTGGTTTTGTGTTTCGCATTGAAGATGACGTCACGGCTCCGCCTAAACTGCGTTACTATAGTTACTGCCCCAGCTACTAAACTGTAATGGAAACGCAGCGTAAAGTGAGCCTGTCCTACCAAGGCCTAACTATACCGCACTGAGCCGTGCAGTGGAAAAGCGCCATAAGTGTCTCCTGGCTATTTATAATCTTATATTTAACAAACAGAAATTAGATGTGTATGAATCATCTGACTTAACTCTCTACAAGAAAGAAAATAAGTATATTTCCCAAAATGTCCGACAGCACATAACACCGAGATAATCACACAAAGAAGAGAAAGTCTCACCTTTCCTTTCTCAAACTTGTTGAGGTTGTTTCCCTTCCTCAGCCGTCGCTCCCCGGTGTCCCCTGTCTCTCCGTAAATGTTGACGTAAACATTGGCGTCAGTCCCCGCCCCAAACATCGTGCCCGTGAACACATGGACCTCGTACGAGTTCACTGAGAGGAAACAAAGTTAGACACAGAGAAATGAGTCTTAAAGGTCCCCTATTATACTGTTTTTCATTAATATATTATAGGTCTCAGATATATACAAATATATAAAAACATGTCTATGAAGTGTTTTGCTCAAAATACCAAACAGATCACCCATTCTAGCCATGCCTCATATCCCTCTATTTCAGCCCTGTTAGAGAAACGCTGATTCTGGGTCCTTAGTTTGAAAAAAGAAGGGGGAGCTAATGCCTGCTCAGAATTCTAGCAGCAGAAACTCAGCTGAATACTGCCGTGATGAAACGCCATCATGTTCCAAACCACATCAAGGATTCTCTCTGAAACAGTATGGAGCTCAAAGGCTTTCTCTCTTGCCGGTTATACCACAAGGTGAGTTCCTTTTTACTTCCTGCTTCTTCACACACATGCTCTCCAGTACAGGTTAGCTCTGAGTGTTAGCCATGCTAATGTAAACACCGACCATATTACGTCCAAAACAGTCGGGCATTGTTTCTGATAGCAACGTTTCTGATAGGGCCGTGGGTCCACATTTCAGATATTACGTCATATCGGACGCAAATCTGGATCAGCTCCGTTGTTCCCACGTTTTTAGAGATTTGGGTACGGAGGGAAAGAGAGGGTTTTATTTTCTGACGCTGCGTGAGTTCCCCGACACACCGGGGACACATGTTGATGTATAGAAGACATCAAAAAGTGCATTTTGCATGATAGGTCCCCTTTAAATCTCCTGCGTTTGATGGCTTAATAACAGGATTAAATATAAAATGTTTCCCTAAACTCACCCTCCAGGTCTTCATTTTCCTCCGTCAGCAGCTCCACCACGATCTCCCCGTCCTCCTCATCTCGAGCCAGCCAGCGGTTACAGGAGAAATTAAAAGTCTCCACCACTTCCTGCAGCTGCTCAATGATCTCCACCTCCTCCTCTTCCTCCTTCTTCTTCTTCTTCTTGTCCTTCTTCTTGTCTTTCTTCACCTCCTTCTTCACCTCCACCTGCACCATGGCCATCGTCAGCCGCTTGATGTCCACCGTCTCCAGGAACCATCCGTCTCCGATCCCCTTTCCGTCGTGGTAGATTCGGATCTTGTAGATCTTGCCGACGTCCAGAGCCTCGATCTGGGTTTGAAGAGGAGGTTTAAAATAGGAGGTTATACACCTCACATTTGTCGTGTCAAATGATCATATACTCATTAAATTCATCATCATAATTGAATAATCTATTTATTGCACAATTAATGTACATATAATATCCTGCATTATATTTTGTTACTGGAAATTTGTATTTCCGGATGTATATTTTTTAATGCTATTTTATTTCTACTTCAGAAATATTTTGGATTGTTTATTTCTAGTGTCTCTATTCCTCTTATTTACATTGTCTTGTTTTTTATTCTGCTGCAACGCAAACATTTCCCAAATTGGGATCAATAAAGTACTAATCTACCTACCTGCCTGCCTGCCTGCCTGCCTGCCTGCCTGCCTGCCTATCTATCTATCTATCTACCTACCTATCTACCTACCTACCTACCTACCTACCTACCTACCTACCTACCTACCTACCTACCTACCTACCTACCTACCTACCTACCTACCTATCTATCTACCTACCTACCTACCTACCTATCTACCTACCTACCTACCTACCTACCTATCTACCTACCTGCCTCTACCTACCTACCTACCTACCTATCTATCTATCTATCTACCTACCTACCTAGCTACCTACCTACCTACCTATCTATCTATCTATCTACCTACCTACCTAGCTACCTACCTACCTACCTACCTACCTACCTACCTACCTACCTACCTACCTACCTACCTACCTATCTACCTACCTACCTACCTACCTACCTACCTACCTACCTACCTACCTATCTACCTACCTACCTACCTACCTACCTATCTACCTACCTGCCTCTACCTACCTACCTACCTACCTATCTATCTATCTATCTACCTACCTACCTAGCTACCTACCTACCTACCTATCTATCTATCTATCTACCTACCTACCTAGCTACCTACCTACCTACCTATCTACCTACCTACCTACCTACCTGCCTGCCTCTACCTACCTACCTACCTATCTATCTATCTATCTATCTACCTACCTACCTACCTACCTACCTGCCTGCCTGCCTGCCTGCCTACCTACCTACCTACCTACCTATCTATCTATCTACCTACCTACCTAGCTACCTACCTACCTACCTATCTATCTATCTATCTATCTACCTACCTACCTAGCTACCTACCTACCTACCTATCTACCTACCTACCTACCTGCCTGCCTCTACCTACCTACCTACCTACCTACCTATCTATCTATCTATCTATCTACCTACCTACCTACCTACCTACCTACCTACCTATCTATCTACCTGCCTGCCTGCCTGCCTGCCTACCTACCTATCTATCTATCTGCCTACCTACCTACCTACCTACCTACCTACCTACCTACCTACCTACACCTACCCTTGTATGTGTTTAACAGAGACATAGGTTAATGATTTACATTTCAGGAAAGGAAAGGAAGTGTAAAAGGTGGATTTGCAAATGGTTAAGGACTAGTTAATGGTTTGATGTTTAGATGATGCCTCAGAGAATTTAAGGGTGGGACCAGTTGGCTATTCTCTACTTACTATATAGTGTGACTGTGAGCTGTGTTCTGGGTGCAAAGCCATTTTATCCCCTGAGGATGAAGCTGCTCTGTTCCTGCATTTGGGATCGATTTCACTTTATATTGACTTTCTTTATTACTTTATTAAATATAACAAAAGACAAACTTTGTCCATGAATCATTTATCAGTTTCTATTAAGAATTTCCTCCACAACATTAATCGCCAAAACATGACACAGGTGTTTTCCACAGACCCTGAAGATCTCCGTGGTGCCTCGTTCAAAGTTGTTGGAGCGACTCTTGAGAGTTAGGACTTCAGTCTTTCCTTCGTTTCCGTAGATCTGACAGAAGACGTTTGCATTCGTGCCGCCGGCTCGAAGGTCTCCTGTTACCACCGTCACCTCGTAGTTGATCACTGTTAGAAGCATCATATTAATATGAAGGAGGTTTAGAAAATAAAGAGTAATATATACCACAACTCATAATCACTGCTCACATCTTTAAAATGTTTAAATCTGATTGTACAGACTTAAAAAGTGTTTCTCTTTGAGGACAAAAATGTCTGAGTTTAAAAACTGCCATAAAAATGGAATACTCTCTTCCTAAAGTCTAAGCCATATTCAATAACAAAACAAACAAAAAAGTCCCTTGTGATGCGTAAGAGTTCATGCTGTTGTTATTTACATGGTTCAATGTCCAGGGTCTCACTGGGGTAGATCTCCACCTCCACTTTCCCGTCGGCCTCGTCTTTGCAGAGCCAGCGGTGGCTCGGGAACATGTACTGCTTCCCGTGAACCGGAACAGAGATCTGCACGCTGTCCAGAAACCATCCGGCACGCAGGCCCTCGTTAGTGTGACCAATCAGCAGACGGTTGATCTGCACAGAGGACAAGACGTGGCAAAGGTACACACCTCCGTTACTCAAGTAGAAGTACAGATACTCGTGTTTAAAAATACTCTGGTGAAAGTAGAAGTACTGACTAAACTTCTTTACTCAAGTCAAAGTAAAGAGGCTTTGAAATGTACTTCAGTAAAAAGTACCCATAACTAGCAGCTGTTTTAAAGAGTACCTGACCTCCCTTTATATTAATAGAACAATAATTTCATTGTTAGCTAATGAATGTTTCCATGCTGAACAACGGCAACATGACAACGTTTCCATTGGTCCCTCTTCTTTAGAGAAGACCAGGAAATGATGGATACACGGATCGTGTTCAAATCAATAGGCACGCAATGACTCTAAATAATAATGATCACGCCACCAAACACACATTCAGACTAAAGGAACCAGCCTGTTTGGAAAATGAGAGAAGTAGAAAGTACAGGTATTTGTGTTCAACATGTGAGAAGTAGAAAGTACAGGTATTTGAGTTCAACATGTGAGAAGTAGAAAGTACAGGTATTTGAGTTCAACATGTAAGAAGTAGAAAGTACAGGTATTTGAGTTCAACATGTGAGAAGTAGAAAGTACAGGTATTTGAGTTCAACATGTAAGAAGTAGAAAGTACAGGTATTTGAGTTCAACATGTAAGAAGTAGAAAGTACAGGTATTTGGGTTCAACATGTAAGAAGTAGAAAGTTCAGGTATTTGGGTTCAACATGTAAGAAGTAGAAAGTACAGGTATTTGAGTTCAACATGTAAGAAGTAGAAAGTACAGGTATTTGAGTTCAACATGTAAGAAGTAGAAAGTACAGGTATTTGGGTTCAACATGTGAGAAGTAGAAAGTACAGGTATTTGAGTTCAACATGTAAGAAGTAGAAAGTACAGGTATTTGTGTTCAACATGTAAGAAGTAGAAAGTACAGGTATTTGAGTTCAACATGTAAGAAGTAGAAAGTACAGGTATTTGAGTTCAACATGTAAGAAGTAGAAAGTACAGGTATTTGAGTTCAACATGTGAGAAGTAGAAAGTACAGGTATTTGAGTTCAACATGTAAGAAGTAGAAAGTACAGGTATTTGAGTTCAACATGTAAGAAGTAGAAAGTACAGGTATTTGGGTTAGAAATGTAAGAAGTCAAAGTAAAAAGTTTTCAGAAAAATAAGTAGTGGAGTAAAGTACTGATACCAGAAAAATGTACTTAAGTTCAGTAACAAAGTATTTGTACTCCACTACTTCCCACCTTCTCATACCTGTCCGATGTTAAAGGTGTCGATGGTGAAGATGTCCGTTTGTCCCGTCTCGTAGTAGTTGCTCAGGTCGTTGTCAGATACTGCGAGAAGCATCTTGTTGGTGTCACCTTTCTCTCCGTAAAGCTTCACAAACACTCTGGAATCTGAGCTGGCTCCGCTCACACTGCCTGTCTTTATGGATATGTGGTAGCTGACATCTGGGGAGGCATAGAGGGATGGGAATGAATCCATAAGCAGAACAAATATATATATGTTGTGGGTTTTCCACAGTTTGATTAGTTAATCTGGTTAGCAGAGGCGGGAAGTAGTACAAATACTTTGTTACTGTACTTAAGTACATGTTTCTGGTATCAGTACTTTACTCCACTACTTATTTTTCTGACGACTTTTTACTTTCTACTTCTTACATGTTGAACTCAAATACCTGTACTTTCTACTTCTTACATGTTGAACACAAATACCTGTACTTTCTACTTCTTACATGTTGAACACAAATACCTGTACTTTCTACTTCTCACATGTTGAACTCAAATACCTGTACTTTCTACTTCTTACATGTTGAACACAAATACCTGTACTTTCTACTTCTTACATGTTGAACACAAATACCTGTACTTTCTACTTCTTACATGTTGAACACAAATACCTGTACTTTCTACTTCTTACATGTTGAACACAAATACCTGTACTTTCTACTTCTTAAATTTTGAACACAAATACCTGTACTTTCTACTTCTTACATGTTGAACACAAATACCTGTACTTTCTACTTCTTACATGTTGAACTCAAATACCTGTACTTTCTACTTCTTACGTGTTGAACCCAAATACCTTTACTTTCTACTTCTTACATGTTGAACCCAAATACCTGTACTTTCTACTTCTTACATGTTGAACACAAATACCTGTACTTTCTACTTCTTACATGTTGAACTCAAATACCTGTACTTTCTACTTCTTACGTGTTGAACCCAAATACCTGTACTTTCTACTTCTCACATGTTGAACCCAAATACCTGTACTTTCTACTTCTTACATGTTGAACCCAAATACCTTTACTTTCTACTTCTTACATGTTGAACCCAAATACCTTTACTTTCTACTTCTTACATGTTGAACACAAATACCTGTACTTTCTACTTCTTACATGTTGAACTCAAATACATGTACTTTCTACTTCTCACATGTTGAACCCAAATACCTGTACTTTCTACTTCTCACATGTTGAACACAAATACCTGTACTTTCTACTTCTTACATGTTGAACACAAATACCTGTACTTTCTACTTCTTACATGTTGAACTCAAATACCTGTACTTTCTACTTCTCACATGTTGAACACAAATACCTGTACTTTCTACTTCTTACATGTTGAACTCAAATACCTGTACTTTCTACTTCTTACATGTTGAACACAAATACCTGTACTTTCTACTTCTTACATGTTGAACACAAATACCTGTACTTTCTACTTCTTAAATTTTGAACACAAATACCTGTACTTTCTACTTCTCACATGTTGAACCCAAATACCTGTACTTTCTACTTCTCACATGTTGAACACAAATACCTGTACTTTCTACTTCTTACATGTTGAACTCAAATACCTGTACTTTCTACTTCTTACA
This sequence comes from Notothenia rossii, assembly GCF_949606895.1. Taxonomy (NCBI): domain Eukaryota; kingdom Metazoa; phylum Chordata; class Actinopteri; order Perciformes; family Nototheniidae; genus Notothenia; species Notothenia rossii. The sequence continues at coordinate 57,078,985 of NC_136910.1, forward strand.
TGTTGAACACAAATACCTGTACTTTCTACTTCTTACATGTTGAACTCAAATACCTGTACTTTCTACTTCTTACATGTTGAACCCAAATACCTGTACTTTCTACTTCTCTCATTTCCCAAACAGGCTGGTTCCTTTAGTCTGAATGTGTGTTTGGTGGCGTGATCATTATTATTTAGAGTCATTGCGTGCCTATTGATTTGAACACGATCCGTGTATCCATCATTTCCTGGTCTTCTCTAAAGAAGAGGGACCAATGGAAACGTTGTCATGTTGCCGTTGGTCACCATGGAAACATTCATTAGCTAACAATGACATTATTGTTCTATTAATATAAAGGGAGGTCAGGTACTCTTTAAAACAGCTGCTAGTTATGGGTACTTTTTACTGAAGTACATTTCAAAGCCTCTTTACTTTTACTTGAGTAAAGAAGTTTAGTCAGTACTTCTACTTTCACCAGAGTATTTTAAAACACGAGTATCTGTACTTCTACTTGAGTAAAGGATGTGTGTACTGTTGCCATCTCTGCTGGTTAGTGTAAAGGTGAAATATTCTGTGGATTTACTCCAGGTGGAACTAAAGTCTGATTTAAGACTTGATTATATTTCACATCAGTAATTCAAATCTCTAAAGTAACTAAAGGTATTAAATATATGTAGTGGAGTAGAAGTACAAAGTAGCAAAACATAGAAATACTCAAGTAAAGTACAAGTATTTCAGTACAGTACTTTAGTAAATGTACTTAGTTACTTCCCACCTCTGAGTTTCACATATCTCCATGATGTCTTGTGATTGTTCTTGTCATTCATTGAAACTGTTTGTGGTTCAAATTAATTTAATTCTTGGTTTAAAACTCGCCATTTTTATATTTCTTTGGTTTGCATGGTCTCCATGCTTGAGTGACCTAACCCATGTAATACCAAATTCAGCAATACACATTATTTTTCAGAACAACTTAAGCTATGAGAATATGTTTGCTGCAGTAATGTCACATGAATGTATAAAAAGTAAAATACAAAACAAATGTTCGACATGAGGGTTAAAATGTGGTTTCTGAACTCACTGAAGAGACGCAGTCCATCTCCAGCGGGACTCAACTCACGGACGATCTGTCCATCGTCTTCATTACGGTCCAACCACCTGAAGACACACACACATAGACAGGAACATTTCATTCATAAAACCTCTCTGAATATTAAAATGTTTGAGAAGACAATAAACGTACATATCCCAAAGACGACCATCTGTTGTTCGACTGTTTCTATACACCGACTGAATGTATATGTGTATGTATGTATGTGTTTATGTGTGTGTGTGTGTGTGTGTGTGTGTGTGTGTGTGTGTGTGTGTGTGTGTGTGTGTGTGTGTGTGTGTGTGTGTGTGTGTGTGTGTACTGTATGTGTGTACTGTATGTGTGTATGTTGATGTATGTATGTATGTATGTATTTGTGTATGTGTGTACTGTATGTGTGTGTGTTGGTGTGTATGTATGTGTGTGTATGGGTATGTGCATATCTGGGTTTATGTGTATATGTGTGTATCTGTATGTGTACGTACATATTTGTGTATGTATGTATACGTATGTGTATGTATGTGTTTGTATATATGTATATATATGTGTGTGTGTGTGTGTGTGTGTGTGTGTGTGTGTGTGTGTGTGTGTGTGTGTGTGTGTGTGTGTGTGTGTGTGTGTGTGTGTGTGTGTGTGTGTGTGTGTGTGTGTGTGTGTGAGAGTATAAGTGTGTACATGTGTAGATATTTGTATACTTTTTCGTTTTTATTTAAATTGTACTCATTTTGTTCGGTATTTAATTTGTCATTTTCGGGTCTTTTTGCAAAACTTCAAATTATGTAGTTTCAACAGAATTATTCAATACAGCTCAAGCATGACTCAAAAAAATAAAAATAAAAAGACAATCAACTGTTATTTATCTACAAACATGGACACATCTTCAGTAAAGACAAGCTATATACACAGATGGGAGATGTGCATTATAACAATTGCCAGATCTGAGTTTATACTTAACTTAAAGTATGTTACTTAAGTTGTTAAGTAGGCTAAGATAATACATTTTAAAAACACATAAGGGTACCAAGAGTCCAGAACACATACAACAAAAACCCGGAAAACTTTAAAAACGTTTTAAAGACTAAGTAGTGATTGATAACCTTCTCTTGATTACTTAAACTCCCACTGTGCATTTTACATTCATGTTCAATTTAATATTCAATAATCCATTTCTTGCACAATTAATGTATATATAATACACTGCATTATATTGTGTTACAGGAAATGTGTATTTCCACATGTATATTATTTAACTTTGTAATATTGTACATGTATTTCTATTTCAGAAATATTTTGGATTGTTTATTTCTCGTGTCTTAATTTCTCTGCAAACATTTCCCAAATTGGGCTCAATTAAGTACTTATCCTATCATAATTAAAGCCTTTAAAATGATTGTGATTGGTCGATTGTGATTTTGCATCCAAAGCTTTGCCTTTTAGCCGGACGGACAGAAAGAGGCTCTTTCCAAATGAAACCCGGCACCTCCGCCATGCGGTCTGGGTCCAGTTACTGGACAGAGCTGGCTGACCACTGTGCATTTAAGGCCCATTTGTAATGTCAAACTCATCCACCAGCCGACTAACAGCCGTAACACAGGACACTGGAGAACTGCTGGCCTCAGCTATGACCCATTTACTCACCTTTTAGGAGAGGTTTTTGTCCAGATTTGTGGTGTTTTGGTGACTAAGCAATAAATAGAAACATAAGTGCTTTCCTGTCAAGACTTGTCAAAAATGACTTCCTAGATTACTACACCTATGTTATATATTTAGTTCAGTTATGTACATACAAAAGGTTTCCCCAACCATTTTCAAACATAGACAAATCCCTAATTTGTGTTAAACGATCCTGTTAGATAAATGCACGTTTTGTTCAGCCGGATAATCTCCACACGTCTACTCTACTTTTATAATGTTCGAATCATAAATCTAATCACCAGAAGCAAAATGCTAACGTTATGCTATAAAGGAACTACAGCCGAGTCCAGCAGCACGACTTCAACGTCACGCCAACTTCAGATCCATATTCAAACACACAGATTCTAAATGGTACGAGTTGAAGCGTTTGTTTGAACAGTTTGCAGGAGGCAGGTACTCAGAGGAGTGTTTACGTGTTCGGCGTAATGACGTACAACGACCTCCACAACTTCTGTAGTCCTATTGAGCCACTTGGTAACAACCATCGTTTCTCAGACACGTCAACTCTTCAGAAATCACCAGTGGGGTCACTGCTGATGGGTTTAATGTCGTAGAACAAAACGTGATCTGTCTCATCAATGTGTCTCAACCACAGACCTTAGTTACAGCTATTTTCCAAAAAACATGTTCAAAAATCTGAATAGCATGGCAGTAGAATAGGTTACTACTAATTTTCTCTATTCTACCTGAATAGTAAAAGGATAAAGTCTGTCAGAAAGCAGGGGGGGTGAATGTTTGCCTAGGGCCCCCACAGACTCTAGAATCGCCACTGTGTACAACAACTTCCTTACTTGCAATAAATAAGCACTAATTAGAGGGTTATTGAGGAAAAACTCTCAACTAATGGCTTATTACTTGTAGAATATGGTCATGTAGAATAAGGCATTAATAAGTGTTTTATAATGACTAACAAAAAGCCAATATTCTGCTAACATGTTAATGAACTACTAGTTGATGGTGAATTTGTGTACCTTAATATAAAGTGTTACCGAATTTTGTTTATCTGTGTGAGTATTTAATTACGGAAGTATCTTCTTTTTTAATTCTCTTTATCCTGCAACTGGATGACTAACGGGAGGGCTACCTCTGTTATAATGTCTGCCCTCCCGCTTCTACTAATTGTGTTTCTCGGATGTATAAATTGTTGAAATAGCAGAATACAAATATATATAGTATTATTTCTTTGCCTGAAGCAGGGGAAGTCGATGGCCACGCTCTCCGGCTGGCCCTCCTCTCGGACCATCACCTTATCGAGGAACCAACCACAGCCTCCACCTCGACCGTCATGACCGACACGCACTTTGCGAACCTGGCCCAAAGTCACCGACTCAATGAGAAACTCATCGTGCTGAGGGAAGAGAGAAAACAGATTTAGTGTATTTTACCAGACACTATTTATGTCAATCGAATCAATCAATGTTTATTTATATAGCCCAATATCACAAATATTACATTTGTCTCAGTGGTCTTCACAGTTTGTACAGAATATCAGTATGACAACACGACACCCTCTGTCCTTAGACCCTCACATCGTACAAGGAAACACTTCCAGAGAAACCCCACAGTTTAAAGGGGAACATGGGAGAAACCTCAGGGAGAGCAACAGAGGAGGGATCCCTCTCCCAGGACGGACAGACGTGCAATAGATGCCATGTGTACACACACTTTGCCAACTCTCCCGATTTTCGCGAGAGACTCCCGATTTCATTGCCCTCTCCCGGTTTCCTCCCGGGGTCATATTTCTCCCGCATTTCTCCCGATTTCTGACAAAATCAGATTTAATCAGGACTGTTTCCACTCGGACTTTAATACAGCTACACCATTGTTTGGTTTCCATGGTAACGCGTCTTTTTAATAGCGCGCGCAACTGAAAGTCTGAGAGGGTGAAGCAGATAGTCACAGAAAACAGAACAAGAATCGACATGCTACTATAAGCATGTTAATGTTAATCTAACCGCTCCCGCGATCCACTAGCAACCCCCCCCCCCCCCCGCGGTGGTTTTGAAATGCTCCCGATTCCTGAGGTCTCGAGGTTGACAAGTACGTGTGTACATCGAAGAGATAATACATTTTACAGCATAGGTAGACATTTATACATTTTGTATGTATTAATTGTCGTGTCAAATGTTCATATAATCCTTTAAATAATACATATATATTATGTCTTGTACTCTGATTGCCTTTCACTTGTTTAAATAGTATTTTTAATCCTATATGTATTTAACAGAGACATATGTTTAAGATTAGAGATGGATTTCACGTGTATATTGACTTTCTTTATTACTTTATTAAATATAACAAAAGACAACCTTTGTCCATGAATCATGTATCAGTTTCTCTTAAGAATTTCCTCCACATTAATGATGTTCTTACATTGCCCTTTTCAAATTTGTTGACATTGTTTTTACTCATAAACATGAGTCGCTCCCCTGTGTCTCCGAGGTCACCGATGACGTTGAGGAAGACGCTGGCGTCGGTGCCGCTGCCGCTGACGTTCCCCGTGCAGATAGTAACACGATACTTAATCACTGGGAGACAAACAGAGAAAGATAATCACAGAGCTGGGAAGAAGTGGAGTACAAATACTTTGTTACTCTAACTCCACGACATTTTACTTTGACTTCTTACATGTTGAACTCAAATACCTGTACTTTCTACTTCTCACATGTTGAACCCAAATACCTGTACTTTCTACTTCTCACATGTTGAACTCAAATACCTGTACTTTCTACTTCTAACATGTTGAACACAAATACCTGTACTTTCTACTTCTTACATGTTGAACCCAAATACCTGTACTTTCTACTTCTCACATGTTGAACTCAAATACCTGTACTTTCTACTTCTAACATGTTGAACTCAAATACCTGTACTTTCTACTTCTTACATGTTGAACTCAAATACCTGTACTTTCTACTTCTTACATGTTGAACTCAAATACCTGTACTTTCTACTTCTCACATGTTGAACCCAAATACCTGTACTTTCTACTTCTCACATGTTGAACTCAAATACCTGTACTTTCTACTTCTAACATGTTGAACTCAAATACCTGTACTTTCTACTTCTTACATGTTGAACTCAAATACCTGTACTTTCTACTTCTCACATGTTGAACCCGAATACCTGTACTTTCTACTTCTTACATGTTGAACACAAATACCTGTACTTTCTACTTCTCACATGTTGAACCCGAATACCTGTACTTTCTACTTCTTACATGTTGAACTCAAATACCTGTACTTTCTACTTCTCACATGTTGAACCCGAATACCTGTACTTTCTACTTCTCACATGTTGAACACAAATACCTGTACTTTCTACTTATTACATGTTGAACACAAATACCTGTACTTTCTACTTCTTACATGTTGAACACAAATACCTGTACTTTCTACTTATTACATGTTGAACACAAATACCTGTACTTTCTACTTCTTACATGTTGAACTCAAATACCTGTACTTTCTACTTCTCACATGTTGAACACAAATACCTGTACTTTCTACTTCTTACATGTTGAACTCAAATACCTGTACTTTCTACTTCTTACATGTTGAACACAAATACCTGTACTTTCTACTTCTTACATGTTGAACCCAAATACCTGTACTTTCTACTTCTTACATGTTGAACTCAAATACCTGTACTTTCTACTTCTCTCATGTTGAACACAAATACCTGTACTTTCTACTTCTTACATGTTGAACCCAAATACCTGTACTTTCTACTTCTTACATGTTGAACACAAATACCTGTACTTTCTACTTCTCTCATTTTCCAAACAGGCTGGTTCCTTTAGTCTGAATGTGTGTTTGGTGGCGTGATCATTATTATTTAGAGTCATTGCGTGCCTATTGATTTGAACACGATCCGTGTATCCATCATTTCCTGGTCTTCTCTAAAGAAGAGGGACCAATGGAAACGTTGTCATGTTGCCGTTGGTCACCATGGAAACATTCATTAGCTAACAATGACATTATTGTTCTATTAATATAAAGGGAGGTCAGGTACTCTTTAAAACAGCTGCTAGTTATGGGTACTTTTTACTGAAGTACATTTCAAAGCCTAGTATTTTTAAACACGAGTATCTGTACTTCTACTTGAGGAAAGGATGTGTGTACTTTAACATCTCTGGTATCACATAAAGACAGACAGAGTTTGAAAATGTGAACTTAGTTTCGTACGGGGCAGCGGCTCCTCGATGAACGCTCCGGTCGCCTGCAGCTCTCTGACGATCTCGTTGTCGTCTTCGTTGATGTCCAGCCAGCGGCCGCATTCAAATGAATATTTCTCCATCGTCAGAGTCTTCAGCAAAGTGACCTGCAGGAGGTGACAGCAGCATTCAAGACTCAAAGGTTTATTCTCATATGCACATAAGCTTCAGTGTAGAAATGGCAATGAGATTCTTCTGACCTGAGCTCCTCCAACAATGCAACATATATAATAACATTTAAAAATACAAAATAAAAAGTAGTGCAAAAAGTCTGTAAATAGAATACGATATGTACAAGAACAGAATATGAAATTAAATCATGTAAATTAAGAGTAAATTAAATACGGTATAAGACATGTCTTCATCTCTGTATCATGAACATTGACATTATACGACGCATTTTCCAAATGACTGAGATTTAAATACTGCCTTGGAGCATACATTCTGGATTGCCAGGTTTTTTTTGCGTATAACTGAGAAAATGTTCAATTATTTTATTTTTATTTTTTTATTATTATTAATTTTTTTGCGTATAACTGAGAAAATGTTCAATTATTATTATTTTTTTATTTTTTTTGCGTATAACTGAGAAAATGTTCAATTATTTTTCCTGTAAAAACATGAGCATTGCAGCCTCATCTACACAAACTATTTTGCACTTCCTTTTGCACAATGTACATCACCTTTTATATATATTCTGCTTACTTGAAGTAAACGGTTATTTTGTGTTTTTTTGCAAATTATTGAGTCTTCTTGCATTTTAATGTGTGTTTTTTTTAGACCTCTGGACTGTGGGAAACTGTATTTCGATCTTTCTGTGTGTACAAACATATTTTGCGATTGACTGACACTCCTCTTCCTTTCGGAGATCAGGCACAAGATTAAACTCTAATTCAGTTTCTTATTTAGTGCTTAGACACGACAGAATACAACCGACTTTACAGGCAGCCTGGTCTTTTAAAAACATACGTTCCCAATACAACAAACAGTATTGTCAAGGCGATGTAATGTCGGTGTGAAACCAAAAGGTAACTTGATTTACTTCAATGTGCAAAGGTGGGGTAGGTAGTTCACTTCAGAAACACTTTTTGTTATATTCCATGGAATGCTCTTAACATCCCGTTAGCAATGAATATCTTAAATGCTTTCAAAAAATTTCATCTCTGGAAGCCGTTGCGCAGTAAAAAGCTCGACCAATCATCTGAGCCGGCCCGGCTAAAGTAACTGGATGGCCTACCTGCCTGTCAGCCTTAGATCTGTGCTCAAACTTATCTCGTGCCCTCATTGGTCATGTGCGCGTTCCTGTGTGTTGGAGGAGGGGCTCTGGAAGGAAGTCTGAAGGGAGGGGCAGATTTTTTCCGGTTGTGTATTTTCAAATTCTAGCGCACTCGAGCTGGTTTCTCTATTCTTACCTACCCTACCTTTAACTTCAATTATGTAATACATTATACTTATTCAAGCCAAAACTATACATTACTAGCTTTTGTTCCAAATGTACAAAATTAACCGTTGTTGTAAAACGGCAAACAGGAAATATGTGTCACATATTGTATTACATAATGTCTTACATAATAATATCTTACATAATATGCATACTTAACTTCAATAATGTAAGAAAATATACGTATTTTAAGCGAAGAAAATACATTACTGGGTTGTTTTCTTGAATTTTTGTCATGTTTTGTTCCAAATGTACAATATTAACCTTGGTTGTGAAACGGCAAAGAGGAAATATGTGTCGCACTAAATCTAATTGAGAGTTGTATGGTGATTTTGTAGGACACAGGTTTATAACAGCTTACAGATCAGTTCCTACCTTTGCTAAATGCCAGCCAGCGAATGGACTTCTCTTTTCATGCCAGATGCGCAGTTTCTGCAGCTTTCCAATGTCGGGCATTTCAACCTTCAGTGATCAGAAACAGCAACAATAAGAGTTTTTATGTATTTGTTTATATACTCTATATATATTATTTGTATTTTTGCTTACAATGAATTTATCCTGCTGGCCCTGCTCAAAACTGTCCGAGTTGTTCTCCAGTTTGACCTCATCAGATTTGCCGTTCTCTCCGTAGATCTGCAGAAACACCTGAGCGTCGGTCCCGGCTCCTTTCACGTCTGAGGTCCAAATCCACAGCGACCACGGGTACTCTGGAGGGGAAGAGGATTTATGCTGAACTTAAGCTCAACTAAGTTCATGTTTACATCCAACTGCACCTTGTATTTTAACGAAGTCTGGATTTTGAGATTTTGAGAAAAAGTCAGAGTTTTGAGAGAAAGTCAGAATTTTGAGAAAAGTAAACATTTTGAGATTTTGAGAAGAAAAGACAGAATTTTGAGATTTTAAGATAAAAGTCAGAATTTTGAGATTTGAGAGAAAAAGATTTAATTTAGGGAAAAAATACAGAATTTTCAGATTTTGAGAAAGAATACAGAATTTCGAGATTTTGAGAAAAAAGTCAGAATTTTGAGATTTTGAGAAAAAAGTCCGAATTTTGAGAAAAAACCTGAACTTTGAGAAAAAGTCAGAATTTTGAGAAAAATGCAGGATTTTAAGAAAAAGTCAGAATTAAAAAAAAAAATCAGGATTATGAGATTTTAAGAAAAAGTCAGAATTTTGAGAGAAAGTCAACATTTTGAGAGGTCAGAATTTTGAGATTTGAGAAAAATAAAAAAAAAGTTGAGAAAAAATACAGAATTTTAAGATTTTGAGAAAAAAAGTCAGAATTTTGAGATTTTGAGAAAAAAGTCAGAATTTTGAGAGAAACTCCGAATTTTGAGTCTAGTTGATGCTCTGTATGTGATGACTACTTCCATGCTGGAGAGGATCATAAATACATGGATCCTGAGACTGAGGCTCAAGCCGGGGACCAGGGATATTTTTCTAACAGTGAAATAAAATCAGTTTTGAGATCTGTGAGTTTAACAAATCCACCCACTCTTCTGTTTTTTCTGCCGGAGAGAGACCATCTCGTACAGCTCCCTCTCGATCAGCCCGTCCCCCTCGTCCTCGTCCAGCCAGCTCCCGCACGGAAACGTCTGCTCGATGCCCGTGAACGTACAGTAAATCACCACCTGGAGGGGAAACAGGTGCTCGATGGGTTAAGTAACACTTTGAATGTCCCCTATTGTGCAACGTCCACTTCTCCGTGTCTCTTCTACATCAACATGTGTCCCCTCTTCTTCATGTCTCTTCTACATCAACATGTGTCCCCTCTTCTTCATGTCTCTTCTACATCAACATGTGTCCCCTCTTCTTCATGTCTCTTCTACATCAACATGTGTCCCCTCTTCTCCATGTCTCTTCTACATCAACATGTGTCCCCTCTTCTTCATGTCTCTTCTACATCAACATGTGTCCCCTCTTCTCCATGTCTCTTCTACATCAACATGTGTCCCCTCTTCTTCATGTCTCTTCTACATCAACATGTGTCCCCTCTTCTTCATGTCTCTTCTACATCAACATGTGTCCCCTCTTCTTCATGTCTCTTCTACATCAACATGTGTCCCCTCTTCTTCATGTCTCTTCTACATCAACATGTGTCCCCTCTTCTTCATGTCTCTTCTACATCAACATGTGTCCCCTCTTCTTCATGTCTCTTCTTCATGTCTCTTTTCCATGTCTCTTCTACATCAACATGTGTCCCCTCTTCTTCGTGTCTCTTCTACATCAACATGTGTCCCCCTCTTCTTCATGTCTCTTCTACATCAACATGTGTCCCCTCTTCTTCATGTCTCTTCTACATCAACATGTGTCCCCTCTTCTTCATGTCTCTTCTACATCAACATGTGTCCTCTCTTCTTCATGTCTCTTCTACATCAACATGTGTCCCCTCTTCTTCATGTCTCTTCTACATCAACATGTGTCCCCTCTTCTTCATGTCTCTTCTACATCAACATGTGTCCCCTCTGTGGAAAGAGACTCTGAAAGTTTCAGGAACAAAGATTCTCTCTCTTTTTGATCCATTTCTATAAAAACCTTTCTGAAAATGAGCTGATCAGATTTTGGCCACTTTATGATGTCATAACGATGTTTAGTCTTGTGTAACCATTAGCCAATCAGCAACCAAGGTAACCCCCCCCCCCCCCCCCCCCCCCCTTATCACCTGAATCTCCTCCTAGAGCACCATTGAGTTCTTTGTAACCAAATGTCTCTCAGAGGGGCGTAGGGAGGGGCTCCTTATTTTCATCTAAAGTAACAGACAGAGAATCAGCACTTTGGAAACAGGGCTGAAACAGAGGGGATTATGGGTAATGCTCCAATGATCTGTTTGGTGTTTCAGCCAATCAGAGACAGGTTCTGGATATATCTGAGACCTGTGATATATTGATGAAGACAGTATGATAGGGGACCTTTAACAATCACTGAGTGACCATAAACAGTGTCAGTACCTTCTCACAGTACCATCCGGCCCCCACGGCCCCGTTATCGTGCCCGATGGTGACCCTGCTGAGCGGGCTGATCAGATCACAGATCTCCGCGTTGAAGATGTCGATGAGGCCGCGCTCGAACGCTCCGCCTTCAAGGAACACCTTCCCGCTGTTCTTCGTGCCTTTCGAGCCGTGCATGACCATGTGGATCTTAGAGTTGGTGCCGGCACCCCTCACATCTCCGGTCATCACTTGCACATTGTAAACGATTCCTAAAGTCAAAGTCAACTTTATTGTCAATCTTTCAGTTTGTGTGTACAGACAGAGAGATCGAAATACATATGCACACATTAAGACATAAATAAGAAAGAATAAGAATGCCCATTCATGAATGAATACCAACAGATGAGATGTGAAAACAGACTGAAACTAAATATTAAAGTCGAATCAGGATTAAAATGTGTCTCTTTATCAAATAGCATTTTTTACAAATGTGTATCCATTTTATCCGTTTATTGAAACGTCAACAAAATCAGTTTATGTTGAATTCTTACCGCTGTGCCATCAGCCTGAATTAAGCAACCGAATTAAATGCAAGTGATTAGCTCTGTGTCACCGAAGACAATCTGGAAATATATAGTGCGTTTTTGACGTGTGTAGTTATTTTGTCAACACTGTATTATAAAAAGTAAGTAAGTAATTAACATTTATTTATAAAAGCGCTTTTCCCAGACATAGCAGGGTATATGCAGGAATCCTGAGGTCAGATGTAAAACCTTTTAAGACCTTTTTTAAGACCCTTTCCATACATTTTAAGACCTCATCGCCACTTGGAGTTCTAACCGGTTACCTTGGCAACACACTTTACCTCACATTGACTATATACAGTATTGATTGTCCTTCCTCCTTATCTTCCAACCGGACGCAGACTTGCATTTCCCCATAACGATGTTGATTAACAACCGGCGTAAACGGACCTTCGTGCGCTATCAAGCAGTGAGCGTGCGATGTCCTGTTCAGATGACGTCAAACCCAACGGGATGCCATAAATAAACTACACAGAATCACACTACACACCTACAAATGTAACACCTTGGAAAATGCCCTTTAATACTTTTTAATAGCCTTCATTTTCGCTAAATTGATTTATCTACTTTTAATACTTTCTAAGACCCCGCGCGGACCCCCTGCTTAGTCACTAACTGCTTGAGAAAGCATTTAAACATCATACGAATCATAGAAGATGAAATGACTACACAATACACAATAAAAACATAGAATAACAGCACACAAGTTACCCAAACGCCGGCCCAAACAGGAATGTCTTTAGATGCCATTTAAAAGAGATAGTTCAAGTGTTTGTAAATAGTGTCTTGTGTCCTTCTCACCCATTGGTTGCACGGATCCCACCAACACATCTCTCTGTATTTTCCCGTCACACTCATCCATGGCGAACCAGCGATTGACTGGGAACTCGTACACCTCCTTATTCCCCATGTCATCAATGGAAACCTGGAGGTAAGGCAAGGCAGAGTTATTTATATAGCACCTTTCAACTCAAGGCAATTCAAAGTGCTTTACAAACATGAAAGACATCAAGAAACATATTATAAAATGGCATTTAAAAACACTCATTTAAAAGCAAAGATATTAAAACACGAATAACAAAGTGACATATACATCAGATACATCTGAAATGTTTAGCTCTGACTCTCAGTCATTGCTAACATTTTAGTAGCAATAATAATAATAATAATAATAAATTATATTTATATAGCGCCTTTCAAGGGACCCAAGGTCGCTGTGGTGGACAAACAAAACAAACAGACAATCAACGGGCAAACCAACTAAATAAATAAAGGAAGCCGGGGGACCAGAAAAGGGCTCGGGCCCGAAGGCCAGGGTGAACAGGTGGGTTTTTAATGATGATTGAAGATGTCCAGGGAGGCAGCATTACGGATCTCGGCAGGAGGGTGGGGGCCGCAACACTGAACGCCCTGTCACCAACAGTTCGGAGGCGAGAGCGGGGGATGGAGAGCAGGCCCGTGTCTGAGGACCGCAGACTCCGAGAAGGGGTGTAGGGATGGAGGAGGTCCGATAAGTACTGGGGGGCGAGGGAATGGAGGGACTTGTACGTGAGGATGAGTTTTCCATGACCTTACTTTCTTTCTAATTTCTTTTTTAACGTATCTTTTATTTATTTCAAGCGTTTCATGCAAAACGAAAATTTGGAACATTCTAATCTGCAACCCAATATTCAGAAAATTAAACGGACCCTGGCCGTATGTGTACTTGTCAACCCTCCCGATTTTCGCGGGAGACTCCCGATTTCATTGCCCTCTCCCGGTTTCCTCCCGGGGTCATATTTCTCCCGATTTCTGACAAAATCAGATTTACACACAACTGTTTCCACTCGGACTTTAATACAGCTACACCATTGTTTGGTTTCCATGGTAACACGTCTCTGTAATAGCGTGCAACTCAAAGTCTGAGAGGGTGAGTGAGGCAGATAGTCACAGAAAACAGAACAAGAATCGACAACTACTTACAACTACAATAAGCATGTTATTGTTAATCTAACAGCTCCGGCGATCCACTAGCACCCCCCCCCCCCCCCCCCCCCATTTTGCATTTTGAAATGCTCCCGATTTCTGAGGTCTAAAGGTTGGCAAGTGTATGTGTGTAGCATATCAAATGTATTTGCTCCCAGACATTCATGTGGCTTGCTAGTTTTGGACCCCATCTGTAACCCCAACGGGACACATGAAGCACGGTCAGGAGTGTTTTCATACACAAGTCTGTAGCGATGATATAAACATGTGTGTATGGAACGTGC
>NC_136910.1:57098168-57101949 GCF_949606895.1 Notothenia rossii
TCTCCAAAGCTGCTGTAATGCTGCGAGGTTCACTTAACTATGGAGCATAAAGTGTGATGTTGATAGTGACCTGCAGCTGTGCATTCTGGGTATCTGAGCAGCCATGGAAAGAGGCATTATAGCATGTTTTCACGTTATCATAGATAGGGATGTGCCGGATTAGTCAGTGAATCTGTGAGACCCTGTCTAGACGGATAAATGTATTAATATAACTACTGCTATTTCATTTTGACACACATTAAAATTACATATTGACATATATATATATTTAGCTACTACTGTTAACGTTAATTTGAAATGGCTCTTATAACATATGCAATGCTTTCTCTGTATTTTTTTGTCATCTTGAATAGTCCAAAGATGAATGAAAAACATGTTAAAATTACTGTTTATTTTTTTATTTTTTTAATTCTCTTATCACAAATCAGTCACAGTTGTATAAAAGTATACATTTAAATTATATATTGACATTTTTTTCAATGGAAAGTCATGATTTCGTAGTCAAACTGCTTAATAAAAACAAGCACCTTTTAGATGCTTTTATGATAAACCCAATATTGTTTTCGGGCTATGCTCAGTGGTGGTTCTCAAATGGGGGTACGCGGACCCCTAGGGGTACGCTGGAGTACTGCAGGGGGTACGTGAGATTTATTTTATGTTAATAAATAAATAAATAAATAAATATACAAATTTTAGGAAAAGTAACGAAGTTTGAGAAGTGTGGGTTTTATATTAACAGAGTTACATTACAAAACGCGAAGTATAATAACTGCAGTAGCCTCCCACAAGCCCATTTCTCACTACATTGTAAGTACAACTCATTCAAAAGATCAGTTCAATGCAACTAATGTCGCCTTAGTGTTATTGCATGATGTTAAAATTGGTTTGCTATGAATTTAGTGATGGATTGTAAACATTTGAAATGTAGCATTTAAGTGTTTCTCAGTTACAATGTTTTTTTTAATACAGTGATGCAAACACAGGTATGGTGAAAAAAGAGAGAATTATTCGAAGCAGAAAAAAACAGCGTAATCTACCATCTGACAATGACAGATTTTTCTTTTTGGATATTTTACAAATCACTCCCTTTTCAAACTCTATTCTTGTTATTTTTAACAACTTTTTTTTGTTACTGTCATATAGTATTTTATACCTATTAATAATTGAGTCTCTAATGTCTCATTAATAACTATAATGACCATATCAAGGTGTGCCTTAACCTCACTGAGCTGATGTTATTTGAGCCTCTCAGGAAAAAGCTCTCTTCCACCTGGTTGTAGAAAAGTTCTTTAAATTCGTTAGCATAGCTAGCTAACCAGATGCTAATAACAACAGATCGCCACTGTGCTTACAACTAAAGACACAGCCTCGCAAACACTGCGGCATGTGTACGGCTCCTTATGGGTACTGCAATATTTGAAGAGCTGGAGCGGCGTTCCGATGCTCTCCGTTACTCCTTTAAGACGAGACATAACCACGTGAAGACCTATGGGGAAGACACTTTACGCTCGTGTTGTGTTCAATGAACCTGTCCTTGGCCAGGAAAAACAGGCACTCGCTTGTTTAATTATTTTTGCGATTTAGATGTCTTCTTCTTTTTTGAAGTGAGAAGTTGTCCGTAGTAGTAGTTCCGTCCGTCCGACTGACGGACGGACCCCGCCCAAAACGAAAACTCTTCGGTTCTCCACGAATTACACAAGTCACCCAAATCAGCGTTAAAAAAGCGGGAGGCGCCGAAAAGCGACTAATTTGCATCATTGTTAATAGATCAGACACTGACGGTGCAGCGCTGTACTGTACCTCTTTATATAGGCTTTTTCCCCTAACAAATAGTTGTTGCGCTGATCAGGGGGTACTTGGCTGAATTCTTTTTTCAAAGGGGGTACAAGTTTGAGAATCACTGAGATAGATGGTATATAGGTGTACTATGTTTTGACTGTTTTCTTTGTTTTTTCCTATTTTTAGAAAAAGTGGATTAGTCTAAATTTGATCACGTTTATTATTCTCTCATCAGGAAATCCCAGTCAGTGCATTGTTGGGTTTCCTGTCCCACTTATTGATCTGTACAGTACCTCAGCTTCTTCATGGCCCCACGTTGTGCGTTTTGATACGGAAAACATCCGTCTTATTCTTCTCAAACGCAGTTCTGCTTCTGTAAATTAAAGAAACATAGACGTATCAGAATTTGGAAGAGATAAAGAATAACTTGAGTTTGAGACCGTGTGTGTGTGTGTGTGTGTGTGTGTGTGTGTGTGTGTGTGTGTGTGTGTGTGTGTGTGTGTGTGTGTGTGTGTGTGTGTGTGTGTGTGTGTGTGTGTGTGTGTGAGATACTGTTCGACAGGTATCACAGAGGTAAAGGAACATAGGTCTGGTAAAGTAAATGACATCTTCTGATTTATTCCGTTTAGGAAACCCTGGTGGTCTCCTGCCAGTTGTATAATCTGAAACCTCCCTCCTCTTCCTCCTCTTCGTCTACCCCTCACAGAGGACCCCCCTCTGCCGTCCACAGAGAAACAGACACCCTGTTTTTCCATTCGCATAGAATACCTGCCTTTGTCTCTGACCCACATTTCCATCTGTCCTCATCTCCCTGCAATATCCAACCCTCACGTATTCAAACTGCAGGGGTGAAATACTGTCCATATAAACACATAGATACATGCCCTCGTTCTCTGTTTCCAATCTCCTGTAAGACAATGATAGGGAAACATTGATTATGAAAAACAAACCAAATACAAACTTTGGAATTCATGCAATTTGGATTTGTTATTATTGCACTGAATTTCCAAAGAGTTGCTTCTCCCTTCGTACGCTTACAGACGTAGAAACCCTCCCTTACCTGTATCATGTTATATCATTTGAGTCATTACACAATACAGGCAGGACCATGTATATAATGGAGTAAGGTGAAACTCCTAACTAACGACTTTCTTTAATTATTCGACACATCAACGTGCATGTATGGTGCTTCCTCTGCTTCCGCATGGAGACACTGAGTACATAGCATGTCGATGTTGTGGATGAATGAGACCTCCACAAGGTGTGAGTGACACGCTCCAGTGTGGCTTACAATGAGATGCTATATCCTATATACGCTGCACAGGTAACCCTATCTGTCGATCAACGTGTGCAGGGACAAAGGGAGCCTAAATCCCCTGAGAGTCATTCGATCATCCACAGAAATGACATCGTGGTCTTCTTTCATTCGCCTCCGAATAAAAAAGAAGACCGGCCATGTCACGTAGTTCCTCCTTACTCCAGATATTCTGTGTCCGACATTTTAACGGACTGTATAGGGCAGAGATTCCTGCGCCACAAACACACCTTTAGGAGCCTGTGCTGCTCATCAACGGTCTTTCACTTTTGGGTGGGGTCAAGCTCGTTCATCCATTTTGAGGGGTTCAAGGGAATTAAGCTAAAGTCTATTTAAGCAGTAATCTGGTTTTCAGGTTCGTATTGATTCACCGAAACACCTCTTAATATTTATTATGTATTGTATTTATTTAGATTTTTTTAATGTATATTTTTTCGCACACTTTGCCTTAACCTTCTTGTGTTTATGTTGTCTTCATAAAAAGAATAATGTTATTGCATATCTAACTTCTAAACATTAAATAAGATATTTATTTTATTCAATTCTATCTTTTATTGGGCATTTTAAATGTATATGATACATAAATATATTTTTCCCTTTATATTTATTTAACTGTTCTCTTTTATTGCACTTTTATAATTTAAAGGTCACCTATCATGCTATTTATAGGCATAGCATAGGTCTCAG